>NC_090904.1:14746462-14958414 GCF_040956055.1 Brachionichthys hirsutus
GATATCACCACTCCAATATGATAGTGTGAGATTTAAAGTATCTTGACATCTCTGATAATAGTGAATTTAAAAAGTATTGTGGGTGTTGGGGATGAGGGGCGGCAAGAAATGTGCAAAGAGAAGATAAGAAAATGAGAGGATACAGCAATGTCACAATGTGTGAATGGCTGATTAATTCATTTTGCAGTTTTTGCGATTGGGTGATTTACATTCAGTCGGCCCCTAAAGGCAGAGATGCTGATATCCAAATGAAGGGAGACGTCGCTTTGTGTCTCACAGGGACCACGGAGATTATTGTAAAATGTTTTCCAACATAATTTGTGGCTCTTATTTATTTAGTAGCTATGAACCATTGAAAAGAAAAAAAATACTCAACGTCAAATTATTTGAGAAGCAGTCCTTTTCTTACTCTGCAGGAAACCCACATAAAAATGGTGAGGTAAGGTAGAAGCTGGCAATAAGGGGAGAACCTGAAAGGTGACAATAATACAGAAAGAGTGCAGAAAAGAAAGCGGTGAAAAAGGAAAAAGAAAAAGGTGACAAGACGTGAATAAACCCAGGAGAATGTCTGGAGCGGCCGATGGGTTGGAAAGAACGGAGAGAGGGTAAGTGGAGTGCAAGGAGCAAACAAATGGTGGTGATGGTGCAAAGAAGGGATGAGGAAGAGGTGAAGCGAGAGGATGATACAGCGGAGAGAGGGTGAAGGAGAAGTAGCGAGGTGCAGATGGATAGAGAGAGGTGATTGTGTGTTATTCTGCGGACACCATTCATTTACACACGGAGTAAGAGCCCGGGCCCGGCCTGGAAGCGCCTGAGCCGGTGGGGGATAAAGTGAAATTGGCATTTTCAATTTGTTCCCTGACACGTCTGCCTGGGTCTTTTCACACATTCCTCTGCCTCACCCACTAGTGCAATTCCCCTCTCCACGCTCCCCATCCCCTCCTTTCTTTCCCTCCCTTTCTCCCCCTCATTATTTCCTCCCACTACCTCTTTACAAACCTCCACCCCCATCAATCTCAGTTGGACTTTCTCCACCCTGCCTTCATCCCAGGAAGGGCCGGAGTCAAAGAGAAAATATGGAGCAGATTCCGTTATCTCGCGCACGAACCATGTCCGGAGAAACGCGCATACGCACGATCGCAGGAATGCAGAGGCAGGCGCCAGCCGATGCAGCAAAGCACATTCGAATCATCCTTACAGGAAACAAAAAGCGATAAACAAGAACACATGAGAATAACAAAGGGGAAGACTGTCTCAATGCAACACATAGTTTGGAGCATATGAACTTCTTCAATCGTTCCCTCCCTCCTTTCTTCTACCCCAAAAGACCACCCAGTCTGCCTGGGAACAACAGGACCTTCACCAGATAGAGATGGAGGGAACGTACGAGTGTGTTTGAAAGTGTTATATATGCTTGCAAGACAAAGAGAAAGAAGAAAAGCAAAGACGGGGAATGGGGAAGGAAAGGGAGATGCTCAGGGACGCTGCATTGAGAACTGTAGATGCAGAGCGAGAAAGAGGGCGACAAAGAGAGAGGCTGAGGGGAGCAAAAACAGACGAGACAGATGAGATAAAACAGAGCCAGGAAGCTCAAAGAATCAAGAGGGGGAGACGGTGAGGGAGAGGAGAAACAGAGACGGAGCAAGACTCAAAGGGGTGTGATCCAACGTCATTCCTGGCCAGTGACGATGTTTAGCAACTATTCTCTTGACAATCAGAGAACACTAGAGAACAAATGGGCTTCACAGACTCATAAACGTATCACCAATACTAACAGCAATTAAGCTCAATTAAACTATTTCAAATAGCTAACATATTGAAATATAGTTCTCGACATCTTCAGGTGGTAATAAAAAAAAAAAGAAAGAATAATCTAGTGTTATTCCGGACAAGCTCCGCCTATCAACAGAACTTTAAGGTCCGTTTCCTTCGTGTAATTCTCTGCCATATACCGTATTTTCCGGATTATAAGTCGCGGTTTTTTTCATAGTTTGGTCGGGGGTGCGACTTATAAATCGGAGCGACTTATATATGCTTTTTTTTACAAAATCTGTGAGCGCAGAGACAGTAGCCTACACATTTCTATAACAGGTGTTACAGGGAACTCTGTGACCCGTCAGAATCTGTCGCGGTTTCTGGAGGTTCAGAGTTATCTGTCACACCTGTTATCTAAAAACACAAATTAGAAGGGCTGATTGAAAATGGCGCCAAAAAGAAAGTCATATTCCGCGGCTTACAAGCTTCAGATAGTGAAATATGGAGCCGAAAACGGCAATCGAGCAGCAGAAAGAAAGTTTGGAGTGAGCGAAAAACTTGTAAGGGACTGGCGAAAAGCGGAGGTTACGCTTACTGAAATGAAGAAAACAAAGAAAGCTAATCGCGGGCGACAAGCTAGGTGGCCGCAGTTGGAGGAACGAGTTCACGCATGGGTGCTTGAACAACGTGCTGCTGGGAGAGGTTTGTCAACGGTGCAGTTGCGTCTCCACGCCCAGGTGGTTGCCAGGGCGGTGAATATAAACGGCTTTGCGGGAGGACCTTCTTGGTGTTACTGCTTCATGCAGCGCAAACGCCTCTCTATCAGAGCTAGGACGACACTGTCCCAAAAACTGCCAGCGGACTTCCAAGCCAAGGTTGACAGTTTCCGCGCGTTCATTGAAAAGCATGTAAGTGATCACAACGTGACACCGGATCATATTATTAACATGGACGAGGTCCCCCTCACTTTTGACATCCCCATGGGCCGAAGTGTTGCAGAGAAAGGGCAAAAAAGTGTGAATATCGTTACAACTGGTCATGAGAGATCACACTTCACAGTGGCGCTGGCATGTTGTGGAGACGGATCTAAACTGCCACCGATGGTCATTTTCAAACGAAAAACCATGCCAAAAATCCAATCCTCCTCAGTTGAAGTCGCCGTGAACGAGAAAGGGTGGATTGATCAAGAAATGATGAACTTGTGGCTTACAAAGTGCTACAATAAGCGACCGGATGGCTTCTTTAGAGCACGCAAAGCTCTGCTTGTGATGGATAGCATGAGAGCGCACATCACACCACAGTTAAAAAATAAATTAAAAGTTCTCAACTCCATACCTGCCATCATCCCTGGAGGCTTAACCAAAATACTCCAGCCACTTGATATCTCCGTGAATAGGAGCTTTAAGGCAGTTTTGCGTAACCTGTGGGAGCAGTGGATGACGGATGGAGAGCACAGCTTCACGGCAACCGGGAGAATGCGCCATGCAACTTTCCTGGAAGTCATTGAATGGATCGACAAAGCATGGGCTTCAGTGACAACCGAAACCGTCCTGTCGGGATTCAGAAAGGCTGGAATAATTGGAACTGCAACTAACGACGAGTCTGATGTAAGCGACGTAGAAGAGGAAGCGGCGTCTTGTCTACCTGCCGAGTTGGGGGAGTTGTTCAAAAGTGACACCGAGGATGAAGATTTCCTTGGATTTCGTGATTCGGAGTAAAACCTGATATTTTGGTAAACGTGTTAGCATGTTCTTTGTGCTATATGTTGTTTGGTGTTGGATTTTATCAAATAAATTTTCCCCAAAAATGCGACTTATCCTCCAGTGCGACCTATATATGTTTTTTTCTTCTTAATTATGCATTTTTTGGCTGGTGCGACCTACAATCCGGAGCGACGTATAATCCAAAAAATACGGTAATTTGTTTGGTGTATGTTGTGACTTCTATTCTGCTCTATTTCAGTGCTGACTGTCTTTTCTCACTCTTACAAACTCCCAGTTCGGAGGCCGGACTAAAGTAAAGGCCAGAGGATCAAGCCTTCATCCACTTTCACCCCTGCTGCGTTTGAGCATGACCCGATGCCCTTCTGAACCACCCGAGGGGGGGCGGATAGAGACGTGTCTGCTTTTAAATCCTGCACACTCTGACAACGCTTCGTCACAAGTACATTCAGCACACACAAAGTGAAGGTGTCGACAGCTCAAACAATACGATCCTCCACCCTCATCCCTGCCACTTTCATTTTTGTTACAGGATCATATCTGTTTGCACATCCATCCTCAAAGGGGGTGTAGTGCTCGGGGACGAGATTCTGTATGTGCCTGTTTCTCCATTCAACGACAAACATGAATTTTTAGTTAGGCAGAAGTGTGTATGTGCATGTATGTGTGCTTAATGGGCAGTGCGGTGCGGGGCGGGGCGGGGCGGGATGGGATGGGAAAGGTTAGGCTCATCTCTTCTATTGCACCAAAGGCTTATTAAACTTTCATACTGAAACAGCGCTGCTGCACAATACGCAGTTCAGGGAATAAACACATTTAGGCTGTACACAGTTTATTCACTCCAGAGCCCATTTCAATATGAAAATGCAAACATTCAGCGAGAAGCTCCCAAAAGGTCAATATTTGCATGTTTGAATGGGAGCGTGAAATGTAAACAGAAGAGGAGAATTAAGACGTTTTGTTTTCTGTGATTTTGCAACAAAACCGTGATTCGGTTTAGAGACTTTTAAACTCGATCACTTCTGTCAACAGCCCTTCATGGATGACATTAACCCTCATCAGAGATGTACAGATGTACAGACGTAAAGATACTCAATGGTTACCTTGCACGTCCCTTCAGGCCGGGGCATGAAGACTCAATAAGTTGATACTTCAAGGAACAAGTGATTGGAAGGAAGATGCAAACACTACAGCATCACCAGTGTAGTCATGGAGACGTGGATAAATGCATGGAACCCTCCTGTCAGGGTCACAGCCTGATGATTAGTCATTCTGAAGGTGGACGTCTAAAAATACCAAAGTAGCCCAGGGCAGGTCCGTACCTGGGATAGTCGTTTCAGCTCCTCTTTTCTTTATTACCTTCTCAAGGTGATGGTGACAGTTATCAAAAAGTACGGCCTGACATCACATCATTCAATTAAGATCATTCTAGATTTATTACTACTCTTGTGATGCACTTCGACAGAGGTCACACAATGCAGGTGCAACACGAAAGTAGAGGCGATGATGAAAGTCCATGTGTGTTGCCACGGCAACGGATCCTTTTCAAAACACACAGATACACACATTTCCAGGCTTCCTAATCAAGCATCAAGTCATAATCCTAAATACAGTTTAGCGTGTGTGTGTGTGAGGTCAGCCTATTTATAATAGAGGCCTGTTAGCCACTGCTAATCGCTAATGCTAACAGGATTGGAGGGCATGGCTGGACCCAGTTATACAGCTTATCTCTTGCATGCGCACACACACACACACACACATTCACATCGTTTCTTCCTTTCTGGAGAGGAAAAGGTATGTAAATGATACATTATGCTTTTATTTCGTTTTTGTTTTATTATTTACACTTGAGTGTTATCTGTTGTTTATATGGACCTAGTTACATATTAATATAACTGCATGTAAATGGACATTTATCTGGTGCTTAGGAACGGATTAATCTAGTTTCCATTAATTCTTATGGGAACTATAACTTCGGTTTTCGAACAGTATTACGGAACGAATTATGTTCGACAACTGAGGTTCCACTGTTCCACTCAATCCGTGTAATTAATAAACTCTCATTTTAATGGAAAGGCTCCTGGCTTCGATGCAAATAGCGCCAGCGTGACTCAGGAGGCTGTACGGGTGTAAAGTCTGCAGCCAGGCAGAGACACGGCGGTCTTCTCTGATCCGCTGTTCTCATCAGGCTAATGGTTGGAGAATTTTGCTGCGTCTCTCACCCTCATCAATCCACCAGTAAGAAGCGAACACACTGAAGGGCAGCACACTCTTGTGCGGGAAGAAGCATTTAGAGTAAAGGTTACAGATTGCAGTGATAAGAGAGAGACAGAAATGAGACATAGATGATGAAAGAGAGGATGAGGATGGGCTGGAGAAGATGACATATGCTAATAGCCGAGCTGCAATTAATTCTTATTTATCCTGAATGGGAGTGTGGGAGCTCTGCTCTTCACCTGTCAAGAGAGGACAAGAGGCAGCGAGCCAATTCTGGGTAGGAGATGAAGAGGAGGCGGGGGGGGGGGGGGGGGGGGGGGGGGATGTAGACAGTTAGATGATGAGGAGAGACAGAGAGAACACAAGTACCACATTCCTGTTCTTCCTCGCCTCACTTTGAGCCGCTTCATAGGGAAATGGGTCAGATACACAAATGACTGCCACTTCGACGACCCGTCTGTGAAACCCGTGACGTGTGTGGATGATACCACTGACGACCAAAAAACATGGAAATACTCACAAATCCTCACTGAATTCCCAAACGCTATACATCGAGTCATTTCACACAAGGCAGCGGACAGAGAGCAACGGTCTTCAATCTGCAGTGAGCATAAAGTTTCAGCCACTCCCATCTAATACTAATCCACCCGCTGAGTGAAAACACGAAAACACACGCACACACACGCACACACGCACACGCACACACACACACACACACACAGTCAATTAGAACAGTTTGTGTGCTGTGGCTGATGTCTAGTGTTTATATCTCATTAAGCGGTGCCGGGCCGTGCCAGGCCGGGGCTGTGCCATGCTCCACTGCAAGGAGCCCCCACCAGACAGCACCGAGCTCCTCATTAGCCTTGACGCTGCCTGCTTTAGCATTCTGTGTGTGTGTGTGTGTGTGTGGGGGGGGGTTGTTGTGTAGAAGTTTGCTTTCATTTAAAGGATTCTATTTAATAGAATTTTATTTGAGTTTTATATTCTTATCTCTTTCTCTTTCTCTCTCTCTCTCTCACACACAAACACACACACACACACACTCTGGACCTTTGTTTGCTCCTTAAACCATCCATCCATCCATCTAATTGTCTGCTTCTGTCATCTCCAATCAAAAAATAATTGCACTCTTCCTATTTTCCTTCCTCCATCCTTCATTCTCCTCCCTTTTCCTGGCTTTCTCCTGATTGGTGAGTGTGTGTATGGGCTCGCAGACACCCACCCACACACACAGTCCATCTCCACCACCTGACTGCAATTCATCATCATTATCATCTTCCTTAATTGGATGCCATCAGGACTCCTGATATTTCTCATTTCTACTTTAACAAACAGCAGCACTCTCCCCACACACACCCTTTCCCAAACGAGATTTTCTCCTCATAACCCTGTGTGCCCCCCCCCCCCCGCTCACTGGTGAGGGACTGGGAGAACGATGGTGATGGAGTGGCCGAGCAGTTTATCAGACGGATGGTAATGGTCTAAGGTCCGCGCTGATATTATCTGTCCTCTCGTTTCAACATTCCTAACAAGAAGGAAGGAGAAAGAGAAGGAAAATGGAGACGGTCGAGAAAGGATGAGCAAAGAGCTAAGAATAAAGATTAATACGAGCTGAAGAAAGAAACAAAGTCTCGGTTCATTTTTCTTCTCTCAACCTCGGCCTTCATAAAGACACCCCACTGTGCTCCATCAGCCCCCCCTCGTCACCGTGGACATTTGCGCTCGCAAGAATTGTGTGTGTTTATTCTATCATGCCTTTCCCCTATAATCATATTCATATTGCACCACCGCTAAAAGGATACGAGTGCCGCCACCAAAATCTCACACCGTCAGAAGTATTGGCTAGTAACGATTTTGACTTGCAGCTCGAGAGCACGGCAACACACAATGTTATTTTGGACTTGTTTGCAGTCATCGACGACTGCATCAAACCCTCCAGACCCTCTCCTCGTTCTTCAGAGGACATCGATGTAAAGGGTACGCTAGCGTGGCGTAGCTCCTTCAGGGAGCCGAGCGGCAGGTAAGTGATGGTGAATGTGAGCGGAGCAGAGGAAAAGGTCAGCAGCAAGGTGTCAGTGTGGCAGTAAACACTGGGTCAGTTCATAACTGCTGCTCATGAAGCCAAGCAGGACAGGAGGAAGAGGGAGATGAGTGGCCAGAGGTTTCGTGCATCTCAACGCAGGAGCCAATGTTAACTTTAGGTTTCCAATAAATGGTGAATAAAGGTTTGTGTTTTTTGCTGAAGTGTTCCAGGCTCTAATGAGCCCGCTGATGCTTTCAGCACAACTTGCCAGCGTACAGCTCGATGCCTTAACGGGATCTGCACCCTCACTTCAGCCTGAACCAAGCCAGACCAGAACCCAGACGAGCCGGTGCACACACCAGTCTGTTTCGGTTGCTGCTGACCAGTCGACCGCCACCATAAGGCTCGCCGGACGGCTCCGTATGTGGGCTTTTTTGTTTTTGTGGCACAGAGAAATATGGAATGAGTATTTTTTTGTCCAATTAATTTACTAATGGACCTCGAACAATCTGCCCCTTCATCACCTTTTATAGGTTCCAAAACGGTTGAATAGACTTGGCTCTCACGCTGCTTCAAACGTGGAAGTTGAAGAATATCACAGTAAAACTCTTTGAACCCTTCAGTCTGTCCCTCCCAACTGTGAAAGAAACACTGCCTTCCTCTCTCATATCTGGTGACTTGCTTGCCCCCCCCCACATGGATCAGTTGGCATGTACAGTGACCTAATACAGAAATATCATAGCATCAATAGTTTCCCCCTTGAGAAGGTACAGATAATAAATATCCAGCTGATTCTATGCCATCATGTATCTTGTGTGTCACATGGCAGCCTCCTGCTCGAGCACCATTATAAGTTCTGTAAAAGGAGTGATGTATGGGGAACTAAAGTTTAAACTTGACCTGACAGTGGATATCTTGTGGATGCTTTTCTTCTTTTGGAGAATGTAGAAAGAGGAGAATAGGTTTTACCCTCCAGAGAGACTTTGAGCTGATCCCCCCCCGCCCCAACCACCTCTCCCTCTCACTTCTCTCCGTTCCTTCACCTGGTCAAATCGTTTTCCGCTGATACCTGGCATTACCTCTATTCCTATAATTCTTTCAGCCTTCCCTCTGCTGCATTCTTAATTCCCCCTGTACTCTCCGCTTTTTCTTAAAAGGAATTGTTGTCCTCATCTTTTGTAGAACAAGTAAAGAATCAGTATTGCAGTAAACACTTGCATGTACCTCAAACAAAGGGCTTAGCTGTGGCTCAGCACCCCTTTGTGTACCTCATTGATTATTAAGGTCAACTCTCTGAACTACTATCCAGGGATCCATAGCCTCAGGCCATGCCTTTCCAGACCGGGTTGCATCACACACTTGGCCATCAGGGGATCTTATTTGGGTCGCCAAATAACATAGCTACTATTTTACCATTATATATATTACTATTAGTCTAGATATAAACTTTCAGTGAGTGGCTGTTTATTCCAGCTCAATGCATTTTCTCATTTATAGAGTAGACTGTTGAAAAAGTTATATATTGATAAGGAGATTATAATCAGACACCACACATACTGCTTGAAGGCACATATTTTCAAATAAGTACAATATGTATTTGCAGGGAGGCAAAAAATAAAACAAAATAAAATTAATAATTTTAATTGTAAACTGTTGAGATCTGAGTTTGGAACCAATTACCTATGGCATATTGAGAAATGCACAAGTGCGGGCGCACAATGACTGATTACCCTCTAACCTCAAAGCTGCATCCACACAAAGCGAGGCAGCGGTGAGTACGCAGCATTGAAGATGAAGTCTATATCTACTGCAGAATCATACATGATTTAGTAAGTTGGTGCTGAACACTCTCAAAGTAGCAGCAAACATGTAAGGGCATGCATGAGGAGTAGAGATATCAAGGTCTACAAAGGGATAAACTAATATTTAAGACTCCTGTTCTTTTGAAATACTGCCTCCACAGCTATAATAAGACTCTCATCCTAATAATTTATGGCACATAATTATACTCGTAAGCTCAGGCATGGATGAATTATGCCTTAATGGCACGTTCATGCAGCTGGTGTCTTTTTCAACAGCGGTATCTCACTACTGCTTATATAGACTCGATGCACATGCCGCATCGATATCCGACTGCACAGTCAAGTTGGCACAGCTAATTGCTAAAAAGGGCTAAGTGTTGACAGCCCAGGGCTAATTGCTTCTAGCATGTCTGCCGTGTGTACATCAAATGGAGGATTCCAGCTTTGGGCTCGGGCTTTGCTGCTGATTAGCGCCGGCCTTGCAGCTGCAATAAAGAGTCAATAAACAGACATCTCTGTGCAGAGACAGCGCCGTCACCAGCTAATTACCTCTGCCTTCACAAACAACTGGCAAGAGTGCAGCCGCACCTGAAGACTGCTCATCAATACGGACAGAATGAAATGCTGCGCCAGCTGTCACAGTGGCTACCTGGTGAACTCTACAGTTTATTATTATTATTTTATATAAAAAGGGGAAACTCATTAGCAGGTCTTTAAGATGCTAAAGCAGATGAGCTTGACATGGTGACTTCACCATGTTTCTATTGGCACCCACCAAACATAATTAATAGCGCCAGCTTTGATCTTACCTCATCTTTCTTATGTTGCAATTTATGTTGAGATAAAAAAAAAGATCAGGTCACCAGCAGAAGTATGAGAGATGAGGAAGATGCAGCAAAGAACGTAGAGGCTGGCAGGAAGAAGAATATGACAGAGGGTGGGAAGCAGAGATTAAGATTAACTCTGCAGCCAGACAGAAGTGGGGAGGGACAGAAGTGGGGAGGGAGGGGGGGTCTCAAGGTGTAAACATGATCAATTCACTGCCAACGAGGTTCAGAGACAGACTTCCTCTTCACATTTTCAGCCTCAGTGAAGCACAACGCTAGCTAGACTCTTATCTGTCTCTCTCGTTTGAAGTCTCTCACACACACACACACCTACACACACCCACACACACACACACACAAAGCCCTATGCCTGCCTGTGAATCTTATGCCAAAGCAAATTCTTAAGAGAAAACTAGAGTAAAAAACATCCTTGAGACCATTTGAATATTACACCCACAGCACATTCCTGCCAGCCACACAGTGGAGTGGATTAAAAGACAACAACACAGAGGTGTGGAACAAACCATGATGGTCGACCATTGTGGTTCAACACGTGACCACACCGCAGCCTCTTACCAAATACAGGTTTAGCCTTTCTGCTTTAGGCTATGCTTTAAGCTTCGCTCCAAACGAATGGACCAGATCCAGCAGTAGCGTCTGCGCAGACCCTAGATGTCACTGTCTATTCACTAAGCTTTACTTTAATGTGGCCATATCAGTATTAGATCATTACTTTAGCTTTATTTATCTAACCAGAGACCATGTGGCACAATGTGATCCATCAGGACAGCGAGCACGTTGGAGGCCAAAGTGGTCATTAGTTGCCATTAGAGGCCATTATTTAAAACCCCGACTGACTCAATGTCCTAACTGGCATCATGATTCAGTTACCGAGTTACATAGATTAAGACGAGAGTATTGCCAAATGACCCTAACCCCATACGCTGTCGGGGCTTTGTTCTTAGATTTAGACCAATTATATACATTTTTTGTTTGTGGCCGAGACAAAATTGCATCGCCAACACTTTTACTTCAATTTTCCTGTAACAATATATATGTGTGACCAGCTAAAATCATTTATGAGCATGTGCAAAAAAATGAGTCAACATTGCTAAACTGTGATAACCCTACAAATCCCACATTCAGATTAGAGCGATACACGCTTTAAAGAGCAGCATACTGTTAGCTTCTGGAGAGGGCAGCGAATACCAGTGTGTGACTGAGTGGGAGACAAAGAGCAAATGGCAATAAATTTGGCGAGCATCCAAGCGAACGAGAGAAAGAAGATTAGCAGCAAACTATCAATTTGGCAGTAAATGTACAGGACAGGCTACGATGTGTCCGTTAATTATGCCGTAGTCCTCCAGACCTCATGTCTGCATGAAGCATGAAATTAAACCGGTTTAATCTCATGCGCCAGACGGGACCACCAAAACCAAAAACCTGCACAACTCTATTAAATAACATTAGTGAGCACCAAAACGAATACAAAGAAAAGGATTACACCCATTCACGCCTTGTTTTTCTAAAGGCATCACCAGATCTCTTACTCACCGCTGTTTTCTGGCACTGGATGGAGGTGCTGTTGAAGCGCAGTGCAGGGACATTGTAGGTCTCCCCCTGGATGTGGAAGACGCATTCATAGTTCCTCTGTCCCGACTGAGGCTGTGGCAGGTTCTTGGCAGCTAAAGTGATTGGCTTGGTCACCCCAACGGGAATGTAGATCTGGGTTGAAGGAAGAATCTGAGGGCAGTCCTGCAGAACAAAAAAATGGAGCCTTGGTTATTATTATTTTTCCATGGAGAGGGGAAATTCAAAGCAAGACAGGTTGTTCAATACAGTCAGAAAATCAAGCAAGCAAACAGCGTAAGATGAGAGGAGGGAGGATGAAGTGGAATACTTGTTGATTAGATTGGGGAGGGAATAAAGGGAGGAAGGCTTGGCTTTCATCGCTGACTTCACGCCACATTTGCTCAGCACTCTGACAAACAGCTGTGCAGAGATTCTCTGCGACACGTGTTACAGGCCACAACGCTGGATGGCAGCTGCTTCAACAACGACGCCTTTTGGACAAAGTTCACAAATGATGATCTACCTGATGAAACCCGACACATCATAACAGCGCTGCATTGTTACATCACGCGGAGAGGAGAAAAGGAGCTGCATAATCTCGCCTCGCCATGTGTGACCGTCACTGATAATGGCCAGGGCCAAGAGCGTATTGATTGCAAGCAGCCCCATCCACTGGAGTAAACACCCCTGGAGGGGATCGTTGTATAGATTTAAAAAGGGGAAGCTTTCTAGAAGCATCTAGAAGAATTAATGTGCATCTATTCTCGCTTGAATTCAATGTACTGAGCAGAATAAGATGGGATAGTTTACTCAGCGTGTAGTATTTCTTGACTGTGCACGTATACTTTTCAGAACATTCCAGCACATAAAAACGGCAAAGAGAGAGGGAGAAAGAGGAGGAGGAGAAGGTTGGTGGGTGGGTGACAGAACTTGCACAACAAGACTAAAAGCTTGGGTGGAACCAATCCGCCTTTTGCTGTAATTGTTGCAGCCAAATGGATAACAAAGCTGATCGCTGCTGCAGCTGGGACACACACACATAATACCAGACATGTGTATGGCAGGACATGAAACGGCCTGGAAACTACACGCTTGAGTCAAAGATTCCTCGAATAAGTAAATGAAAGGCACATTGCACTTGGGTTTAAACAGCAACCTCAATAATAGCTTAAAATCATAAATGAATATTTGCCCGTCTTCAGGTTCAAACTATGTCAGATCTATGTGCAGAAGAGCTGGAAGGATGCTGGGGTGATACCCGCCTCGTCAGAGAGCAGGGCAGGAAAATACGATGCCAGAAATGCTTTGTGAACCGGACAAGTGTAAAATAAATATTCGCCGAAAACAAAACCCCACAGACGCGATCTGCTTCACTTCCTGCTGCATCGTCTCCTTTAGGTAGATATCTGGCTCCTTGTCAGTGAAATTTTTCTTTCCCCGCCTCTCCTCTGAGATGTTGTACATTAGAAGCTGCAGTGGGTCCCTGAGGCCTGAAGACAATGCTGGAGTTTGTTCATTAGGCTGCTTAGCCCTGGCCTTGTGTGTCACACACACACACACACACACAAACTCGTGCATAATGAGAGCGGGGAATACTATAGCAGGAAGAAGCAGGGTAGAGAAGACCTGATGTATAATCAACGAGGAGGAGGGTGGGCGAGCAGAGGAATGGAGGGGAGTCAGCTGGGAAGTAGAGGAGAAAGGATGGAACAAAGGATGGCTAGAGAGAAATTAAGGAAGTAAGGGGAGGAGAGATAGAGTGGAGCGGAAGTAAAAAGGATGCAAGGGGAAGTGAAGGGAGAATAAGAGGTAGTGACTTAAATTGGAATCAGAGCAACGTGAAATTATAGAGAAACAAAAGCTGTCAAAGCAGCAAAAACAAAAAAACATGGAACAGAATAAGAAAAAAGAAAAGCTTGATTGTTGTGCAACAAAGATTCTGAAAAAGAAGCACGCTGATGCTTAAGTTCAGTTGGAGGTCATCCCTCTATTAGCCTCAGAATCAGTTTCCTATTCATGCAGTTCTTTGTATCATCGTCTCAGGGAATATATATGTGAAATAAGTCGAGTAAATAGACAGTCATTGCATATGCAACATAAACATGGTTATCAATGGGATATTAAAACGCTCGACAATAAGCACATTATACCAAAGACTTCCAATTAAAAGGGCAAGTGAACCAGCGCCGATAGTTTATTGATGGCACGTTGCAAGAGTTTAGAGAACATAAAGCTACTGGATTCTCAAATGTAATATCTTACTGCTCCCCAGACGGGACGGAGAGAGCTTCTGGGAAAGAGATGGCAGGAAGTAGAAGACGACTATATGGAGGGGAAAGTGCTCTGCAGAGAGAAACTATTTCATCAGTATTTGTTTCAGATGCCAAAGTGGTTCAAAATCGGCATTTGAGTCATAAAATTCAAAGTACATTGAAACAATATTTCACCGGGGGGGGGTATTTGAAACTAGAAAAGATCTCCCGGCCTCTATTTTCCTTTCACGCCCTCATTTTATCTGCAAGGCCATTTCAGCTTTGGGTTTCTTGTCCAGACGGGTCCATTTGGTTGAATTCAAGAGCTCAACAGAGGAAGAGGAGACGGTGAAGAAGGTGTGTTTGGTTAAGAGGGCGTGAGCGCTGGAGGAAATCAACAGGTGAATTAAGCTCAAGTCTAAGCCGTGCATCTGAAAAGGACGTGAACTATACAGCTGAAGCCTCTCAGCAAAAAGGAGGCACAGAAATCACCTGCTCTATTGTTTCAAATTAATAAACACAGAAAAAGCTTTTATCAAATCTAAAGTTCTTCCTGGACTCGGCTCATCCTGCGCTTATAATCGAACATCAACTCTGAAGTAAGATCTCACCAACGGTTTGATCCGAATGCAAATTATTGCCTTTGTACTTCGGTTTTACGTGAATGAATGAGAGAATGCGTCACGAAGTGCGCACTCCTGATGGCGGACATCCAAGTGTCGAGTTTTGTTGAAAGCCAGGAGGCCAGCGGGCTTTTCCTCACCGGTCTGTGTCTGGCTTCGTTCAACAGCTGCTGTTAGCTTTGCCGCCTCAGGCTGGTGCCACACGTCTCATTTGTTAACAGCATAGGAATATATAAATAGCTAGATTTATTAAGATGTTCCGCATATATTACCTCACTTCCGTACAGAATTAGAGGAAATAGCTTCACTCTGAATATATTTGCGGTAGATGCATGACTTTTTATATTTTCTAGAGACAAAAATAAGCCAACTATAATGAATAATAATAATAGTTTTTGACAGTAATAGAATGTTTGATCAGTTTTTTTTGACACCTTACTGCCAACACCCAGAAGCCAGTTCTGATTGACTGTTGCTGCGAGTGATTTTAAAAACAGCAGCTGTCTTTCACGCCCGTTCTCAGATATTCATTTAGAAGGGGCGCCGACGCGAGCAACGCCACCTCATTCCATATCAAATAAATTAAACTATTGTTCAGCTGGCGAATCAGATCCTCTCCATCACAAGAGAGCAAAACAGCTTTGAACAGCCGCAAAGAGCAGATAATAACACTGAGGTGTGTGTGTGCAGATATGTAGAATACTGGACATTAGGATCAGGACGCACTGTAGTAGGAGAGAGCGAGGCATCGGGGATGATGACGGAGGGCAGGATGCGATATAAATAAATTAACGGCTTCAAAAGTCATCAGACTTCTGACTGTTTTGGAATAGCCTGACAAGACCTGAATTAATAAAGCTCCAAAAACACTGTGCATCTGTAATGAGGCTGGTGTCTGGTCGCTTTTTTGAGATGCCCCATCCCTCTCAACCCCCCCCCCCCCCCCCCCACCTCCCCAAGTCCATCCATAATTAATTGGCTGCCTCTGTGATATGGGACTATAGATCAGGGAGGAGAAAAAATAACATGTTTAATAATGAAGTAAAGAGATATGGGGAACCGGGGGGTGGGGGTGGGGATAGATGGCCTCAAAGAAGCAAGGGAGGGGGGGGGGGGGGTGCACTGGTACATACATGAAGGTGTGTGAGAGAAAATGAGAGAGAGAGAAAAGTCTCACGAAGCAAACCAAAGAGATGTCTGCAACCTTCGTCTAAAAGTCCCGCCAACAATCCTGACAATCATGCATCCATTCATGTCTCGATATACGCTGAGAGGCGCTCAGCCTTTCATCTACAGCGACTTGCAGGACCTGGTTCTTCTGTCTTCTGACTGAGTGAAGCTGCTCTGTAAGTGAAGCCGCTCAGAATGTTTCTCCAGCGCTGTGTTCTGTAACCGTTGGACCTAAACTCAGTCCAACAGTCTCACTTCCGTTTGTCATTCCGGACAGGCAGTGTAGTTACATCCCGGCGACAGAGAAGACGAGGGAAGGAAGCCGAAGGCTACAGTGTTGGGCGACATGATGGAAAAATGTCTCTATGACGGTATCTCAGAGGCAAACGTTCACACGTACTGGAGGGTTGGTGCTTTTGTCACAAACTAGGCAGCTTCAACAAGGCTGGCTTGTTCATGGTGACATAAAAATAATGTATTTGAGTACATTCTGATACATGACTTTTTTGTCATAATTTATATCCTCAACCAACCATAATTAATAGAAGCCATGTAGTATGGTATCATGCATTACATGACATGTGATGCATGATGGAAGTGTGTGTGTCGCTGTGTTTATGCAAAATGTAGATTAATATCCACAAGACACGACTACGTGTAAAGAAGCACGCAACCTTTATTAAAAGCGAATATCTGTACGTGCTGCAGGGTGTGGCGCACACACGAAAGCAAATGCATGTGAGGGAGACACCGTGCACGCTGAGGCAGCCTCATTAGGAGGCAGAAACCAGAAAGATGTTCCGCAACCAATCCCACACTTACTCCCGCAGAGAGGAAGAGAAGGAGAGGGAGAGAGAGAGATTTAATAAGGTGGCGACACGTAGAACAGTGCAGAAGCGAGGGAAGCGAAGGAAGAAAGGGAACTACTTTGAACCTTGAAAGGGACTGAGAGATTGTCCGCCCACTGCCTATGCTTCTGAGCAGAGTGCCGATGCAGAGGAAATGGAGAGAGAGGGAGAGAAGGGCGGGAAAGGATAAGGAGTAAATGGAAAAAGGAGCGTCTGAATTCGAGCAGCGGAGGATGGCGTGCCATGAACGTTATTCCTCGTGGATTATCAAAGACTCAGCGAGCCGGAGCTGGACTGAATCTGCCTGCATGCATGTCCTTCCCAAACATCCCTGTGCTGCTCTTTGATGCAGCACAGGCACATACATGTTGATTTCACTTCCTAATCCCTTATCCTTGACTTACAAGGAAGGTGACAAACCTACATAACTCTATCCTCTCAACACAGACGGCGCAGCAAGCTGCAAAACAATAAAGGCAGCAGGAATGTTCCCGAGGTTCTGTTTTTTTCTTCTTCTTATAGATTTTGAGAGATTAAAGGGGGCAGGGTGGGACTCCTGGCACCCCCCCGTTGTCATTCTAACCCAGATATGTCAGCAACAATCAAACCTCCTGCTCCAGCCTTTCAAAGGCGAGCCTTGAACTCAGAGAGAGGTGTGCTCTCCTGGCTGCGGCTCCTCTCTACATGCAGCGTTTCACAGAGCGCTGAACTTTTGATTCAATCTCTAGATGTGCCACCCTGATTTATCTTAACCGAGGAGTTAGCCCACCGTTTCGCCGGTTATGCCAGTTTGGATCTCTACACCTCAACGGATAAAAGGATTGTCAGTAAAGAATATAGAGTGGAGAAGTTTAACGATTATACTTGAATTACAAACTGACAGCGAGCCCACTGTGGGGGATTTTCTTCTATAATGAATTAGAGCCTAACAACCAAAATCACTCGGGTCAAGATTGTCTTTGCAACGTGAACAAAAAGCATCATATGAGCAGCCTCAACCTCAGAAGCAGCTCAGAGAAGGCAAGAGCATGACAGCACTTTATCCCCACAGATCCATAATGCTTCGCTTCTTAAAATAATGTTATTCATTGAGAAAAGCAAAAGCCTTTAATAGTCTTTATGGCAGGAAATTACTGATATCCAGCACACCAATAGTAACAGCTTCCGACCCTATCCCTATATGTGGAGGACCATGGGAGTGTGACTATAAAGGTGTGGAATAAAAACCAGCGCAGGTCACATGACTAAATCATCATGGTGGAAAAACCCCAACATGACGGCGGAGATTGTGAGATTCGATGACGCAACGCGCTGCAGGCTTTACGTCTCCACTTCCTCTGTGCCTCTCCATCCATGAAGTTGCTCCGTTTCTGAATCACTCTCCTTTTTGTGTTTTCCCCTTTTCTTTTGGCTTTAGGAGTGTTAATTATCTGTTTCCAACTGCCGTCATCTCTTGCTCTGTGTGACTCTGCATTTATCTCTTTCCGACACACAAACATGTCTTCACGGTGAAAGTGAAATATTAATTTGTGGCTGAATGCAAGGGCAGTGGAAATAAAGATTTAATCCAGCCTGAATAATGAAACCATCAGGACCTGTGACTGACAGACACCCAGAAACACACTTGTGTACATCCCGCGTTGCGCCGTGCATCCACCGTGTCGTCGTTTTGCTGTTCGCACGTTTGTAGAAAGCTCGGCTTCACATTAGCTCTCCGTGAAGCTCCACTGATTCATAATGTATTCATTGCAAAAGACAGCATGTCAACATAGCTGAGCAATTCTCAGCGCATCAGTGGGCTTTCTGGGTGACACGGAATTATATCAAGGAGAGAATAAACTAGCTCTGATGCTGTTTTTGCCAGCAGTGAGCGGCGTGTGGCCGTGAATTTTCCTAACCTCAAATAAGGATTTCAACCATTTAGTCCAAGGAAGAGACTTTAGAACCTGCGACACCTTTTGTTGCTCTTAACTCTTAACTCGACTGCACCCATAAGTGTAACTCCAGCGTACTTCTGGGTGTCTCCCATTCAGGGTGACCCAAAATCCCTGCCTTCTGTCAGAGCACGATTATCGCGTGATGTGTAGACGCTTCAAAGTCATGAGGTAGTTGACGGCAAGTCTTCTAAAGAACGCATAAAGGCGGAGCTGGAGGAGAGCAAAAAAAATATAAAAAATGTAGATAAGCTGTGGGACACAAAGGCTAAAAATAGCACGGGAGAGAGGAGGAAACATTTCCATGTATCTGTACACACGAGGCAGATCCAATCCAGAGACGGCAACCACATCTCAAGCCTTTCACCTTCCTGGTCCCAGTATGATTGTGTGGGAAGCGCGCGCGTGTACACACACACACACACACTGACTAAAAGGGCTTACTTTTAATTGTGGTTATTGCATAAGTGTTTGAGAAGTTACATGAGAAAGCTAACGGGCGGGTTGCTGTGAGGAGTGTTTGAACGTGGTACCACTCAACCAAACCTGAACCAAGTGTTAAACGCTGGACAACCAAAGCCAGAATAAACTCCGTCTGGCGAGGAAGGCCGGAGCCTCAACAGGTTGCTTCCATTTCCCCTCTTTTTATCTTTCCCTCAGTCATGGACTGCATTTGGAAAATAAAACGTGTCACTCATTGATGGAATCTGCTCCTCATTACTGGCTTGCCCTTGACTTTATTTCTTTTTTCTTCCCTTTCTTTTTCTGTTTGCATCTGGTCTCAATTACAGCACCTCTGTCCATCTGGTTTGTCATCGGTGGAATAAATGAAGCTCTGGGGGAGACTGCGTTGTTTTGGAGAGCTTCATGTGGGATATTACAGCCAGCCTCCACCCATGTTCTTGATCAACATTGTAGTAAAAATGGCTTACGTGGAACATTTCCTCGTAAGGTGAGGCACCAATAGAAGTGTGGAAGTTGTCCAGCTGTGTGAATGGACAGAAAGACACTGTGAAAACATGATTTGGCTGATGTGATGGAAGAAAAATGAACCAAAAAGGGAGGGATGATGAAAAAGACGAAAAATATTCCCTTATTTATTGAAAATGAGAACATAAAAAAGAGGTGCCTAATATTCATCCTTTTGCTGCGTGTGTGTGCTTTCTCAAGATAAGACAATTAGTGAAATTAAGACTGATTTTTAAATATTGTGCTTATTGCTGAGAGGGGAGGAGAGGAGTGCATGGAAGACGTGCAAAAAAATAGACTAAAAATAGAAGATGGAGAAAGATGAAATATGAATCAGTAAAAAAGTAACAGCCAGAGTTCAGGAAAAAAATAAAAGAGGCAAACTAACAAATCTCAATCAAGCTAACTGCTGCCTTGATTGCTGGAGTGATTGAGCCTCCCTTTGCAGCACAACAAACACATCAGCGTGTCTTAGCATAGCCGAGTCCACCCGCCCGGAACCACGCATGCATTCTTCATGCCGCTGTCTCAGAAGAACAATTTCTCTCAGGGGATGTAGAAGAAATGAGGAGGAAGGAGACACAAAAGAGAGGAAATTAAATTATGACCAAGAGATTTGAAGAGAGGAACATGAATAAATAAATATATACATTTTTGGTTTTTAATTCGAAGCCCTGCCCCGTCGGAGGGTTTCGAAGTGGACATGCAGAGGACACGGTTGGAACCTCGCCTGCTCCACCCCCAGAGCCGCCGTTTTTATTATAAAGTCACTCCTGCATTTTTCTGTCCTGCTGCTCTGAATTTATTTAAGTTCCGGAGAAATTGTTGATTCATTTTTGATATACCTATACAAGCGCCGCGACTCAAAGAAATTTACAGATTGCCAGCGCAGTGCAAGAAGGGTGCAAGAAGGATGGCACAAAGAGAAGTTCTAAAGAACAAAATACCGAGCCTCTGCATCGCCATGGCAACACAGGATTCAGATACAACTGAAAAAAATTGTGAAGAGGAAAACAAGATGGAAAGGAATAAATGTTTGATGTTCAATTGTCAAATATGTTTTATAATAATTGTTGCAATTCTATGCCAGGAAAGAAAAAACACTGATAAGAGATTCGAGATTGTGTGAGCTCAAAATCAAGGGTCAGAGTTCACGACGACATGCTGACCCATTGTCACTGCACCAGTCTGGAGGGATACTTCTGTCCTCTTTCTCCTTTCTTTATAATCCACACACAGGAGAACCAAGGTGAAGGGAGAGAGATGAGTAGATGAAGACAGATGCGGTAGAGCGAGTGAGCGAGTGAATGAAGCAAAGAAAGAGAGCGAGTTGCATCTTTGGAGGAGGAGGAGGAGTCCAGTCTACAGGGAGAGCTGCACTTGCTGGGGCATTGAGAGTGCAACTAATAGATGTGGCAGCTAGAAGAAAGATGATAAATGACTGTGTGCATGTGTGTGTGTGGGTGTGTGTGTGTGTGTGTGTGTGTGTGTCCCTGCCAAGAATGTTTACACTTTTGTGCACCAACTACACAAAGTGCTGTCCGTGTTGGTATGTGTGTATACGTGTTTGCAGATGATAGATTCTCATTGGAGCATGTGGTCATTGGTTTCTTGCGCAGTGGCTCGGCCCACATGCTGTCGTCAGGCGGTCGGTCTATCTGCCTTTCTTCCTGATGTCACTCTCTTCCTCTTCCAATCTTTTCATCTCCCTCTCCAGCCATTTGTCAAATCGCAGCGCACCAGAAACGCGACAGAACATTACA
This sequence comes from Brachionichthys hirsutus, assembly GCF_040956055.1. Taxonomy (NCBI): domain Eukaryota; kingdom Metazoa; phylum Chordata; class Actinopteri; order Lophiiformes; family Brachionichthyidae; genus Brachionichthys; species Brachionichthys hirsutus. The sequence goes on from NC_090904.1 coordinate 14,767,939, forward strand.
GCAACATACCTCTAAATCTGCCTGTGCAAAGACATAGTACTTACAAATATTTGCTACACCTCATTTACTACCCAAGAGTCCTCTCCTGTCATTCACTGATATTATTACGCAGTTTATGTTTACTTCCAGATCCTGATGTTTCCCCTCTCGTCACCGCAGCCGTTTCCTGTTTATCCATCCGTCGCCCCTCTGGCCTCTCTCAGCTCAGAGCGTGCTAGCCAGTGCCCCCCCCCCACCACCACCATGTCTTGCAGATGGGCACCCTAATCCGCTAACATTAGCTCCATGAGGCGTGAAGGCTGGGTCCATGTCTTGTTTTGGATGGACACAGAAGATGTGTTGAGCGTACTGGTGCTTGGGATTCTACACAACGCAGGTTGTAAGAAGAGATTAAGATAGAAGTAATTGGATAGAAGTCGGCCAATTAATAAAGGCTAGCGATTCAGGCCAGCCAGCAAGTGGGGGCTGTAATCTGGATAGAGATAAGAGTAATACTGCAACTATAAGAAGGTAGGATGGAATTAAAGTGTACGTATGTGTATTATTTGCGTAATCAGACAAAGCTCAGGCCGTTAGTATGTGAGGCTGCGTTTGGTGTGTATGACAGCGAGCTGTGAGCCCATCACGAATGTTTTCATATTAATCAAGCAACTGACAAATAATTGTTTTGCTCTGCATGTTGCCAAATGCAGTCACCGCTCTGCAGAATGGATATTAGCATTTATGCTAATGCAAGCATTCAGATATGTATGAACAAGGCAGCATTTCTATGAACAGTCATTCATTGCAGCCTGCTTATGGCCTTATGGGCCACGACAGAATCGTTGCTGCGCAGCACACAAGCTGTTGTCACCGTGCCAACAACCACTACTACACATCCAGGCAGCAGACACACACACACACAGCTGATGGGAAGAAACCCTGGGGAGAAGCCACAGCAGTCGTTGATGCTGGAGAATGACCTAGCATTCACTGTGGGCTCACACCACAGGGGGGGTTTTCTTAAATCTATAGATAAACATTTTCAAGGAAAACAATAATAAAACATTTAAAAAGTAGTAATAATCGCTTAGAGCATTTTTTTTGGTCCAGCCTTTTTTCCTTCCATTAGGGTTAAGAAAATTAACTGACAGCATGCCCCCTACCTCAGAAATGTTGACGCGCCCCTCCTGGAATGAGCAGTCGTTGGCGTTCTGGGTGCAGACGTGGCGATATTTGCACCAGTGGCACGGGAAGGAGCCGTTCACACAGGAAAGGCAGCTGAAACAGAGAGGAGGGGAGGTGGTAAAGGGTTAACTACTTTATAGCCCGTTCAACATACAATCAGGTGCGATTTGCAGGTCTATGAGATTTGTGACCGTTCACACTGATCTGTCAACATGACGTGCGACATTTCTACAATTTGTAATACACGCGTAAATCGCGATACAAACGGATTTTGATTTTTGTTTTGGAAAAACATCTTCCAAACAAAACACATTTGAAGACTCTTGCACACTTTCACAAACCTGAATAGTTTCGCATCAAAAAAATCAAAATGAAACAAAATACACACCAATCCAAAATATGTTGAAGTCTGAAGTTGCTTTGCTTTTAACTTAATGTTTTATGTATTACTCAAAAATGTAACGTTTTTCCCATCCTGTTAGGAATCCTCTTTTCGTCGTGTAAACTTCCAGCCTCCTATGTTCCATTCTTATTGCCAGGTGTCTCGTCTTTCTTCCTCCATTCATCATTACCCATATGCTTGTCGCTGTCGATTGGTGGATGCGCTTACAGTAGAGCCTACACTCTTCATATATTTCCCTGCTTACCTCTTTCTGTACCTCTGCTGTATCATTTTCTTCTTTCATTCAGCCCTGCCCTTGTCTCCATCCCTTCTTCCCTTGCTCCATACATCCCTTTCATTCATGGCCATCTCATTTTAAATAGCTCTCCCCCCGTTCTTTGTCTAAAGATCCTTTTCATCCGTGGGGCTAATAGCGCTCATCCATTTAAAATTCACCTGCTTTAGCTGACACAAGGCGCAGATAGACATGCTGAAAGAGAAAGATGGGAGAAAGAAGAGAGGGGAAGATCAAATGCAGGTGGATTTCCTAGGGAGAGGTGGAAATGGCAGACGTCGTGGGAGAGACGGGAGAAGAGGGGGGTGAAGCCTGCAGTATCTGTGCAGGGGGCCTCGTCGGAAAGGGAGGAAACATTTGATTCGAAGTTGGGAAGTGAACGTGTGTGTGTGTAGTTACATCTAGTTGGACACCTGGCGAGCCTGTGCAGCCTTTGAGAAATACAACACAACCTCTAATCTAATTTGTGTGTGCAGCATTTTGATGCAACTTTTATGAGTTTTAAAGTAAATTGTTCATTTTATTACAGCGCTTCAGTTTCAAGTATTATTACTGTTTTTCTGAGCATGTGGTTTATTGTGCCAATAAGCCTGCTTCTCATGCAGGCTGATGGAGGACGTCTGCTGTACGTGAATTATTAGAACATTTGAAATGTTATGAGCCTTCTGAGAAGCTCTAGAGTGAGCTTTAACCCTGGCTAGGACACAAACAACCATAACCGTTATTGAATGAAAGATTAGAGCGCTACAGCGTGCTGGATGATGGAGCCCATACACGATTCCATCAAACCCTGACACTGATTCATTTGGATCAATTAGGGCGCCTCATTTGTTCTGCGTCCACTGGAAGTGATCGTTTCTGGACGGATCCCTCCTTTTGAGCGAGATCAGAGGCTGCATCTTAATTTAATCCCACTGCCGCTTTAATTGACCAATTTAGCATTGTGCCGAGAGAAGCCGTCCATTTAGAATGAGGGATGTGTGGCTAAAGAAATAACAGGCCTCTTAATTCCACATGAGAGCAAATAGCAGATTAGTCAATGCTTCCAACAAATGGAGGAAACGTGATTTGGCTTCATGGGCCAGGGCGAGCATAGGGTGCCCATTGCCCCAGATAGCAGAAATAGGGGTTTAGTCCCAAGTGAGTTGGTAGGAAACAGATGACGGGGTGTCAACGCTGAACAAAAGAGCAGATCAAATTAATGATTCAAGACAAACGAACTCGTGGCTCGATCGCAGAGCTCATCGTGTGGCTTGGCTGTGTTTGCTCGCTCGGCAACAATTACTATTTGAATGTCAGTCTGCATTTTCTATTAAGGGCCCACCAACAGATCAGTGCTCATCAAAATACAATGCAGAATAACACAGCAGGTATCCAGATCCAAGTGCAACACACGACCCAACGTATGGCCACGAGCTCACAACTACAAACCACATCTGTCACCGATCACCGAGTCCTGACAACAGCGGGGTTTTTTTAATCAGAACTTTCTTTTTATTCTCGTCAAATCAACCTTGTTAGTGGATCAGTGACTTTGAAATAATGAGCAAAATATCAGCAGGTAACCACTCTCAAACGTGTGTGACTTTTATGATTACGTCCTTTGAAATTACAGCCGGCGCCATTATGTTTTCACCTAAAACTAGCAGTGGGCAATGTCTGACAAGCTCCCGCTGCTCGTCCTTTGGTTCTTTAATGTTACCGGGGGCCCTCGTCACACGCTGCCGTCGGAGCTCAAACCTCTCATTCAGCCTCGCTGCAAGCCCTTTGAATGCAAAAGCCCCACCTGGGGCTGTTTAGGGACATTTAAAGTTATTTCTCTCCTGTCCGTGGGTTCTTACATCCTTTCACTCTTCAACATCATTATCTTGGAAGTGGCTGTAGACACGCTCTCCGTACGCCATTCTCTTTATACTTATTTAATATGTTCATATTCAGATAGTAATTAAGCTATGCTATCTTTGGAGCAGCAGTGTCTCAGGGCCTGACTCAAACCGAGTTCAGCCTTCTCCCTTATCCTTGGCCAGTCTGCAATGTTTAAATGCCGCCCACTCTAATGAGATGGATATGACACACGGAAAGTACTTATTTATTGGCTGCGATTCAGTTCAAAGGAAAAGAGGTGAATACTTTTATGGTCCTCTAAAGCAGTTTATCCCTTCATAGCTGGATCTGTTTCAAATTTGAAGGCAGTTGATAAAACCCAGCAGGACCAGGATTCATGTACTGAATTTTCGAATAAATGCTGTCTTTCTGACATTTGATAAACTTTCCCCCGACAAATACTTTAAGAGCACCATAAATCACTCAACGAAGGACCCAGACATGGAGAGAAAAGATGCTTCATACCAGCTTGTTCAGACAATTAAACCCTGGTCCTCAATATATTCAATAAAAGGGGGGGTTGTGGAAATGTAAAAAGCATATGGAAATATTTAATTAAGGAGAAATCATGGCCGTAGGTGATTTGCTATTTCAATCTCACTAACCCTTAAAATGAAACAGTGGTAATTCTAATTAGATTAATACCCCTATGCTAATTTATGGCATTTTTGAGAAGGCAAGAGATCCAACTTAATCAGCCGAGTAAATAATTGGGAGGGCTGTGTGTTTTTCTTGCATTAGTCGGACATCTGTATTTGAGCATGTGCAACTGATTAAAGAACATGATAGAGCAATTCCAGTTTTGATCCAGTTCGTGCCCTTTCTAAACCTACCTTCAATGTAGACGGATTACAAAGTCAGAGTGAATGAAATGTCTGCACCAACCTGTGGTTCTCTCAGTTTAAACCTGTCAAAGGAAGGCTACACGCCTTTTAAATAATGGCTAGGCATTCTGGAAACAAGGCCAATAACGTTACCAGTCTAATCTCATTAGGCACCGCCCACTGATACGACGGCTGGACCACCAGATCAAACTGGGGTTCTTAGATCACATCTCTAGTCGTCATCAGAGTCGCTGATCCAGTTGGAACGTGCTCCATCTAACCATTAAATGAATGTCCATTACATTACTTGGAAGCTGTATAACACCCAGAATCAGATTTTATCGGACCTCATTGGGGTAAAATCCTGTCTGCCTCACTTTTGATGACTTTCTTACACTTTTTTGTTTAAGAGGATCATTATCACATTTTTAATACATCCATATATCCAACGGAGGACTATGATAAATCTATTATTTAATTGGGCATTATAAATTCTAATAATGTGTACTCACAAAATATAAAGATGTACCCTTGTCTAGGTATGGGGCATGGGGAGTTATAGCAAACACCACAGGGTCCTCAGGGAGGGAAATAAACACGGTAGACTGCCACACCCGTAACCAGCTGAGCTTATCATCATGGCTGAGTCAGAAGACTTTCTTGACGAGGGCAGAGAGACGGGGGTAGTTGGGTAAAAGGTCGCCTTAACGGATTAGGTGTCTGAGACACTCAGGGCTTCAATGAACTGCAACAGAGCGGAGAGAAGCGTGGCTGTGCATGCTTATGTGTAAGTGCGTGCATTTGAGGTCAATCCTCGAAGGAGGCTCATCTGACATCCATAGAGTAGCCAGTACAGAGCCCTGTGGTACCCCAGGGGTCACAAAGCCATCTGCTACCCCGAGGCTTATGATATCCCAACAGACGTCTCAACCTCTCCTGAGTATGGCAAGGATGGACAGGGTGTCATACAGAACAGAATGGACTTGGAGGATTATTTCAACCCAGCAGGCACTCTGAAATGGACTCGGGGTAGGACTGGCCTAGGGGTGTGGCTTGATGGGTGAGCAGAAGGTGGATTAGGTGTGGAAGTGAACTGGGATTGGGCAGATAGCTAAGGGTGTCTGGAGTGTGAGAGACAGGGACAAAGGCCCAAGTGAACTTCCTTCCTCTTGCGATATTTAGGTACGTACCTTGAGATTGTCTTGAGTAAATAAGTAACGACCTATCGGAGTACCAGATACCAGATACCAGAGTAGCAGAGTACATGTAAAAGCTATTTGTTTATTATCCTGGAGTCACCAGATCTTCGTTTATTGAATTAATGATTCAAGCATCATGAGTTTGTGTGAGGAGTTATGATAATAAGGCTAGAATTACCATCCCACATCCCAATCATTTCTCATATACAGCATGTTTGATTTGTTCCCCTTCAATGGTAACACAAGCCTCCTGTGGAGGGGAGTTACATGTGTGTGTGTGTGTGTGTGTGTGTGTGTGTGTGTGTGTGACTAACTCAAGGACAGTAACATGAGACAGCCTTTTGGGAGACGCAACAGAGAAACCAAACAAAAGGGAAAAGACAAAACCAAAAGAGTAATGACCATCCCATGCATGAAAAATTGTTAAGCAACTTACGACTGGTGGACGCTACAGTTGTAGAAGACGAAATCCACACTGGCAAACTTCTTTCCTGTTTCCTTGGATTTTAGATAGAGCTTCACCACTCGCTTGTCTCCTGCACAAAAGAGAAGCATTGAAAGTAATGCATTTAAAGCAGCATCAAATACTCCGGACCCCACAACAGCTTGGTCCGTAGTAATAATAACCAGTTTCTGACTTATGCTCCACGAAGGAAACTTGTGGATGGGACAGATGAAAAGGAGGGACTTTTTATTTCATTTTTTATCCTCCAACTTCAGTCAGTGGTAGATTAAAACAATACTTTTCTTGTCGGAATTAATTTGCAGCTCAAAATACTGTATAGCACACGAACTGAATGAAGTCATCAAAAGGAAATAAATGTGCTAATTTGGATCTATATTAAAATAATTCATTGACACCATGTCACAATTTAAATTAAATCCCGCTTGTGTGACCTCAGTAAATGACAGTCACATACTAAGAATCACTGTAGCCTAGCAACAAGCCACTCACGTTACAGCCACAGTGGGGTGGTATTAAAAATAGCAGCAGCAGTGTTTGGATGCCGGAGCTGATGAGTACTCATAATGGAGCGTAATGGGCTCAGATGAAGAACTATTGAGATGTCATTTTGAGGAAACTTTGAGAGGACGATCTGACATGTTTTCATAGCTTTGTTTTTATCGTCTTTGTCTTTTGTGGAGGAACTGGACATGAAAGAGGTTCAAAATCTCTGCACCAAAGATACAGATATTTTTAAATAGAACGATAAGCCACAGAGAAGTCGCCGCTTTGAAAAGAAGTTAGTAGCAAAATCCGTGGTTATATAAAAATACAACTAAAATAAAAGAGACGACAGCGCATAATGCATGATAATGGTAATTCAAAACCAGTTCTATTTTCAGTAAGTAAATGCAGACTTGGATCTTTGAAGGTGTTCTGAATAAAGACATACGAAGCTAAGAACAGACTTTTATGGACACTGCACAGGTTTAAACTTTGAGATTCGGAGAAATTCTAAATACTCGGGGAGAAACGCATCAGCCACGTTCATGAACATGGAGCATACAAAATGTGCCCGATAAGAAGCATGAAATATTCAGGATCAACTGCAAAGGGTGCATTTAGTTTAAAACAGACAGTTTGGGGAAGGAATACGATCACTACCTCATATCACGTCATCGCCATTCCCCTTCCCGTGCTCACCTTTGTTCCGCGTGATCGGCATGACGTCCCGGACGGATGGGGACAGGCAGAAAATGTGTTCGCCCTGGATCCGCCCCTCCGTCTCGACGTAGTCCTCGAAGGAGCAGTTGACCCCCGCTGACAGATCAGGGACATTACGAGCCTGGAGGACCAGCTAGGGGACGAAAGAGAGGGATGATCAGCGCAAGATCAATGGAAGGACATGGTGAACATGGATTGTTATAAGATATGACACTCGGGTTAATGGGTGTTGGGGGTGTTGTTGAGTGCTTGGCTGCCAATCAGAGCAGCTATTACAACAAGGTTAATGTGAACGTATTAATGTGTGGAGCGAAAATGAGGTAAACTGCAGTCAGTGGGACGTATGCGGTTACACTGACGGAACGAGAGCTCAAACACGTTAACGGATCTCAATGATTTAGATGAAAGACTAAGTATTTAGGTAATCAAGAGTCGCTTCTTCCTGTGACTTCAGTATCACATCTGGGCTAAATGACATCACGGCCAGACGTGGAAGGAATTCATACCGAGGGTCATTGTTGGTTAACTGGTTCCTCGTCCCCCCCGTTGCTTTAGCGGTTTCTGAAGCAATGTAATGTTTTAAACATGACAGTAAGCGACGGCCTTCCACTATGCAGAGCTGGTGCTTTTCTTTTTTTAATGATGTCATTAACAACTGAATATCAAACGGTTCTAAAAAGATCTCATTCTGAGCTATGAAATCTTTATTGTTGGTTAAGCTGTGTAAATTCCACCACTCTTGGGACCACAGGCACAAGAAGACACACCTGGACTTCAGACATGGTGACAGAGATGTTTCTCGGCTGGACGGTGAGCTCCACACACTGCCTCTGGTCGGAGGCGAACCTCTGGGGCTCGCCCGCCCGTTCGCAGCGGTCTTTGCGTGAGCAACTGTGGAGGGACCATCAAATAGGAGGAGGAGGAGGAGGAGAACATCCAGGGGGAGCAAGAAAGGTCAGGAGAGAAATTGTAGCAGTGATTAGAAGAGGAGGTGGAGAAAAAGAGAGCGAGAGAACAGAAGAGGGAAAAGACAGAGGATATAAGCGAACTGTTAAGCTAAAATGACAATCACATTAAGATGACAAACTTGTGCAGCCATCAACGTCACGCAGAAACGGGAGCCATAACAGAAGACAAATAGGCAGATAGCTTTCCCCGGCCATTACGGTAAGCCTTTATATCATTACCTTATTGCCCTTGGCATTTTTGTAACAGCTCCGATGCTACATGAACACCCAGCCCTCTGATCAATTCGGTTTACAGCCACACTCGCTTCCAACTTCTTGCAAGATACACAGCGAATCATTAAAGTTCCCCCGAACCACAAAAAAGCCGGCAACTCTTACAAGCTGCATATCAAAGGGGTCAGCGCTTTCACGCATTTATTACGAGTCAACTGATTGTGCTAAAAATCAGCATGCACCCCCATACTGTACCTGCTTTACTATTAGCTATTCATAATGCATTAGCTATCACTTCACCTTTGTGCTAACAACAACTGGTCCCAGCGGTGGCAGGAGAGTGCAGACGCAGCGTTCTGCAAGGCCTTAAAAATGAAAGGGAGGCAGAAAAATGCTAAATGGCCGTTTCCGTGCAGCCGTCCCCTGACTTAGCTAGCGTTCAGTCACGTTCAGCAAGAAAAAGGTGTCGCCAACCGCCCCCCCGAGAGTCGCCAACACAACCACACACAGCGTGCGTATAGGCAGGAGATGCACGACGGCATGTACGCATCAAAACGGACCACGTGTGTGTGTGTGTCTGTCATTCAATTCCACAGTTGATTGAGACCACCATGGTTGTTAATAAGATGTGGCTAAAAGCACCAGAGGGCTGAAACGGGCTTATAAATAATTTGGCTGTTAACACTCGGCCATTATCGCGAGGGCGACCGCCAGATTAGGAAACACCATCAGGTAGGAACTGAGTGAGAAGTATTCAAGACGCAATGTCAAAAAAATGCATCCAAATGAAAGCTATTAGCTCTGGTTCAAGTCCATCATGATTGCCTGCGTATCCCAAAGATTGTGTGTGTGCGTGTGTGTGTGTGTGTGTGCCAATAATGGAGAAGCACATGTGGTGTGTGCGCCTGCAGGACAGACAGGTTGGAGATGTGTTTGTAAGTTTAATTAACACACGCGAGAAATGGTGTGCCAAGTGCTCGAGGTGTTCTAAATGTAGTTTAACATCCTGCCACCTTTCAATAACGTGTATCTGCTCTCACATCCTGCGGTGTGTATGCACACACACACACACACACACCTTCAAGTCAAGCAAAGGGAGTGGAAAGATTTCAAATGGCATCTTTATTCACAATAGCTTTCAGTGATGATTAATTTTTTAAGCATAGCTATGATTTTCTACCGTGTGTTCTGTAATATTAACATCTATTTTACGCTGACCTAAGCACCTACTAACGTCTGTGTAGGTGTAAGTGTAAAGTGTAAAACGACTGTCGCAGCCGTTTTGTTTTCCAGCTTCGGTTCTGAACGGCAGGAACAGAATTATTACGTCCTCGTGGACATGCTGATTTTTGCCCGCTTTCGGCGACGTCAGCATTTAATGCTTTTCTATCCGTGTCTGGAGAGAGCTTGCAATCGGATCCAGTTTGTAAAAGAGGCTTACGTTTAATAAATATAAACGTAAGCCTCTGTCAGTGTCAGTGGGTTCCATGCTTCTTTCTTCTGCTCCTTTTGGTACAGATTTTCAAATTCATCAGAAACACAGAAGTGCAAATGTCTCTGCTGGCGGAGGGAAAGGTGTCAGTCGCCTATTTTTAGCGACTTCATTTATCAGTACTGACAGGAAGCTTTCAAGTTTAAGAGGCTAGTGTTTCTATAAATCATAATTATGTTGATCAGTCTCGTTTCTTTATTTAGAAAGTTATTAGAAGCTTTAAAAATTAATTTCTGAGGTCAAACAGGTTACAAACAAACGACTGGCGTGCTGTGATCCAACGCCTCGCCTGCGTGTTACACGGAAACGCTTCAGTTTGTACATAATCTATGACCGCCTTTCAATGAGCAGTTAGACAGCTGTTAACCTTTCAGCTCATTTGCATGAATTACAATAAACCCTTGTGTACGAACACACAAGAGTTATGGGTGAAAAGAAGTCTGGGGAAAGTTTAGTTTCAGTCTTTGTAGGATCTAGGAAGTTAAACTTAAGGCTGAAACTCACTGAATGAAAAGTTTCACTAATGCTCCAAGTAAAATAATGTCAAAAATAAAGTAAACTGATGCTGAAGGCCATTAATTTAACCCTTCACGCCACTGGTTACTATCTATTATGGCTGTTAGCACTGATAAGCTTTGGCACTATATAATAACTCAAATATAACAACAGGAAGTGTGCAATCTGAATTCCATTCTTCTTTATCAGAATCAGGAACCACTGTGTGGTTAGGGAATCTATCCATCTATGGTGACAAGAGACTCCCGAGTTCAATTCTTTTCACCTACACACTCACTGTTCTTCATTCCAGTTCAACGTGGCTGCGTGTGATAGGAATCAGCCTGAAGCATGCTGATGTGTGCTACTTACACATTGTGGAGGATGCACCATCCACAGTGAGGGTCTCTGGAGCCTAAACACTCCCCACAAGTGGCGTACTGCTCGCACCTTTCCACAGGAACCCTTACCACCTAGGGAAACGGATGGAGAGACAAAAGAGAGAAGAGGGCGGTAATGAAGAAATGATTAGTATAAGTTCTAATCAAATTCATAAGGTGAGCATTATAAAGTTTATGAGTCGGCTCTGCTCAAATAGTCAGGATGTGCGTTTGTGTCGGGTCCTTGTTCTTGTGAGCAATTCCGGACTGGCGGTGTGTGACAGCCTCCAGTCGAGCGTTTACAGGAGAGGCCCAGCAATGCATGCTGGGAGACTCGACAGGTGGGTGTAGCAACACTGCCGTGATTGACAAATGACCTCAAAAACCAGTGGAACGCAGAGGAGCAGAAGGACAGACCCAAAGCAAGTGTGTGCGTGTGTGTGTGTGTGTGTCATGTTGGATGTACGAGCTTGCTGACAGGCTACAGATGTTGCCTAAGTAACAAGACCAAGTGTTCAAGTTAGCCCTTCCCTCTTATTGAAGGTGTTGACAGATGGTTCACAACGCGGCTCCAGTGGGTCTGCAGGAGAGTGTGTACACACATTTCAAGATATTAATAACAACTTGAGTGTGTTAAAGTGTGTGCACGTGTACATAATGCTAGTCGGCAACAGGGTAGTCGTGCACATTTCTGCATTTGTGTATGCACACATGTTGAAAATGTCAGACCCCACATAAGACTTTGCTTCACCGTGGAGGGATCAATCGACCCATTTAATGTGTGTGTGTCTGTGTGTGTGTGAGAGATTGTCAGAATAAAAAATAAAAACTTGGCAGGTCTGGTTTGCTTCTGACTGGTGACCATGTGGACAAAGTAACAGCAATGAAATAGCAAACTGAGGTGAGGCCAAGTCCTGAGATATGAGATAGAAACAATGCGATGAATCTCATTTCTGCTCTTAAATCTTGTATCCGATTAAGTTTAGGACAAGAGGTCGGCTCAATCCGGGGCCAAATGGGCCGGCTAATCCCTCGCTTCTTTCTGTCCCTTATTAGCGTGTGTTGTTTTTTCCCCTACTAAGCATTTTGTCTTTTCTATTACTCTCTGCTCCAGTCTCCTGGTCCAGATTCATCATTTACTTCTGCAGCCAAAAAAAGGGTCACTCCATCCAGAGCTGCCCAGAGGGAACAGCAGATGAAATGATGGGACCCAGCCATCGTGGGGACTAGAAAAACATGGAAAGACGGTCATCTTCTGGAAGTGTTGGCTGGATCGATGAAAAGGGGGAAAGAAAAGTGTAATGGAAGAATCACACAGAGAGAAGCAGCGAGGACATGGCGGTAGACGGCTCCCATGCGTCATTGTCAGAATGAGAATGAGGCTAGATTTCTCAGAGAAAGGATGATGGAATAAGGGATTGGTGTGTTTTAGCTAATAAAAGAATGACAGCGGGAGGAAAGGAGCGTAAATGAATGAAAACGGTAACTGTGGGTAAGAATATGAGATTGGACACGTACTTGGGGAAAGAACATTGTCTGGCCTGTTCCTCATGCCCCCCCCCCTCTCTGAAGGTACATGGATCACATGAACGCCATGGACCCACGGTGAGCAACGTAGCAGTGAACACCCAACGAGCTCTGTTCTGTTGCGGTGGGGTTGGGTGGGGTTGGGTGGGGGGGGGGGGGGGGCTATAATTGTTGCTATCCCCAGTTGGGATATAAAATGTTTGCTGGAGCCAGGAATGCAGTCGTATAACTGCATGTAGATCCAAGCGTCTGTTTCCGTGTGCGTTGTAATAGCGCTTACCCACAGACGCACACACTCCCTTCGCCGTCTGCCTCTTTTTCCGTTTCTCTTGATGGTTATTTTAATGAAAGCCAATTCCCAACAGCACGCCACAACACTCTTTTAATGGCCTTATAAACCAAGCCTGGGATCCACTCTCTCCTGCCATCTTCTTATTTACAATGGCATCCACAGTCATAACTCAATTCAGATTCCTCTCGCTCCCCGTCTTCTCCTCTCGTCAGGTCGACCATATCGCAACGCCGTGGCATCTCCTTTCTGCTAGAACGTCCCACCTTTCCTCTCAAATTTGTTTTTACAAAGCAACGTCACCTGCCTTTAGACGCCCAGCTAACAGGCTTTGTGACCGCCACCCCCAAAGCCCGAGAGACCTATAAAGCTTTCAGCGCAGCTTTTCATTGGTTGTTAAATCTACAGACATAAAAGCATCGGTGCTTTTGCAGATTATTTTTATTTGTAACACTCAAACACAAGGAAAGCCCAGCGTAGAGGAGAGGAAGACGGGGCACCAGACAAGAGCCTCTTCTTTCGGCCTTGCTGTCAGAGCAAAAAGCTAAATTCTAATCTAAATTTCTTGTTTTTAATCTCACATGTTCAGTTTCTGTACAAAAAAAATAAAAAATATAAGCAAACAAAGAAATCTCATGAACATGTAACATTGGTTCTTCTATCCAAACCTTACTCTGTAAGCTTAAGTGGCTGTAGCTCAGCAGAGAACATAAGACATAAAATAAAGTTGTCCTTGCGTGCCGTTTTCTCATCCGACCAGCAGCTGACATAAGGAGCACATAGAACAAAAAAATGTGGCTCTCAATAGGGTGCAAGTGAGCCGATTCTTCCAGAGCTGGAATAACTGCTTGGGGGCATAGCGGAGGGACGTGGGTATCAAAGGCTGGGTTCTACCGTGTGCATCGACTGGATTGTTAGGGGCTTACAAGATCAATGACTGGCAGGGAGCTTGATGTGTCGACTGATTTGACACGAGCAGCAAAGCAAACGAGGGTGAGAGAGTTGAAGAAGAGCACAAAGAATGATGGGTAAAAGAAAAAAACATCTGCTTTTACATTCAGTTTGCTGAATGATGTCCAAACCGGATTGTTTGTTGGAGACCTTGGGTGAGTTACGTCTTTCTGTGTGATGGTGGAAGATGATAGAGGTCAGTGTCACCGCTGTAATACCTTGTTTTCCCTGAGAACCCCCCCCCCCCCAATACTCCCTGGATGTTGTATTTCTTTGCACCAAGTGCCCTTCCTGCCTTCCTTGCCATCTTTATGTGGCTCATATTGTGTTTGGTCTGCTGTTTCTCCCTCCAGAGCAACTCCCCTCAATTTTCGCCGCTTTAATAAATCTTTTTATCCCTTTTCTTCCGTGCTGGGCTCAATTATTCATATGCACCATTGTTCTTCCTCAACCGAAACACTGCTTTGATCTCCTCCTCTTCATTCTAGCCCCACGAAGACGAGGTGAATCAATCAAATAAATAATTCGCCATTTGTTTGTCCAGCTACAGGAAGATCAACAACAACTCAAACTGCTGTCTCCTACGGAATGGTCGACAACATATATATTACGCAGCCACACAAGGTACGCACAATGAGACATTTTCCCACTGCATGTGTTTGAGTTTAGAATAAAGAAGCACCTTTGAAAATAAACTGTTGTGCAAATATCAGCGTCTGATGTTTGATCAACCTCAGCTGGCTCCTTTTGAAACAAAGGAGCACCAGCTTTTCACCAGATGCCCGCTGCCTCTCGCCATCGCCATGGCTACATTGGTTGGAACAACAGCGCTATCCCTAGTGATAGCACATCAACACAACAGCCCAACTCACACTCCACGTTCCCATCTCTGGTTCACGCTGAGCAGCAAAAAACATCCAAGGGAAGCAAACAAAGGCAAAAACAAGACTCTCCGGACACTTGCTGCACCTTCAGATCACGAAGAAAGTGCGTCTCTTTTGACAATAAACCAACAAAAATACTTGTTTTATCTTTGAAAAAAGGTGTTTCTGAAAGAGTATTTAAAACAGTTCAGGCAAAACAAACAAAACAGGAGTAAGTCAATTATAAAAATAAATACAAGTTTAAAAAAAAAGTTAAGGGGATCAAATCTTTGCAAAATAAAAGCGCAAAAACTCTATCACCTCCCTCATCACATGGACATTCCCCTAAAATGACTAATATCAGAATACAGGTGGACAGTCTGTCACCCTTTGCTTAACCTCTTTGTCCAAAATATTCTGTCCAATTTGGGAGAGAAACTGTAAGAAAGAAGGGAGAGAAGAACAAAGTGGGACGAGATGGCAAAATAGTAAAACTGAGACAGAGACAAGGGGCAAGATGGAGATTGAAAAGCTGCAGAAAGCAAAGAGGCAGAACTCAGAGACTGGAGAGAGAAAGAGGTAAATGTACCCAGGTAAGGAAGACAGGCCTAGGGGTCTTCTAATTAAGTGGGGATGGGAGAGGCCGGCGGCCTGGTAAATGACTCTGTCACTTTAGCAAATGGACTCGGTGAGGAGTGAGGAGCCACATGGCTGGCATTTCCATTAACACTGCCAAGTGAACTATCACCATATAAACAGATAGAGCGATGCAGAGGAGAGGAAAAATGACAACACAAAAGCTGCTTTTATTTATTGGATCAGAGGAGCTTCTGTGGGGGACGTTGGGCCTGGCAGGTGTGCAGAGAGACAGTGCTTTTGGAGGGATGACAGAACTGAGCAGCACAGACAAAGTAGGTCCGATTGACTTTACTGCTAGCAGGTTTCACGTAAGCTTTTTAAATATCACAGTGGGTCAATTCACAAGAGAGCACGTATTTAAATGCATTTCAACAAAACCAAAATCAAAAGCACGTCCAAAGAGGAGTGAAAAAAGTCAGATCTGAACAATATCTGCCGTGTCTTTCTGACTTCAAAGTCTCTGTCGCGGACCAAACTGAAAAGACAGCAGCCATCGTCACCGTGTCTACGAAACTTCAATGGAAGACGCTTTAAATACATTCGACTGTCCAGCAGTCGTAGAAGACATTTTACTCCTGCTGTGTTGTCAGACAGTTGAGTTACAACTGTGGACGCTTTTCTTTTCTTTTCTCATTGTGTAAGTAATCTATTACAAAGAATAAAAATACAACTGAACAAAACAATGAATTTAAAGAAAGCACCTTGAATTACAGAAGGAGGTTATTTTTTCATTATTGTTATGGAAAAACATCCATTGAGACATTAATAATTAATAATAATTACCCATTGTTAATATTCACAAACCTCCACCTGTGTTTGTATCATATAATTCTTTTTGTACTTTGACAGAACGCTGGGACACAAATTTGTGATTCTGGCCCCCGCCCTCAGCCTGTTCTATTTGATGCTCCATAACTGGGTCTGAGGAGGCCTGCTGTGCATGAATTTGAAAAGAAATTATGACGAAATTCAAAACAATTCCCTGTGTTGTCATGCATGAGCGCCGCATCATTGTTCTGCAGAGTGTGGCTTTTAGCTACAGTGAGGGAGTGAAGGCAGAGCTGTGCCAGTCAGACAGGCTCCATAGGCCACGCCAGCTTTTCACTGGTCTCATTGAAGGACTCTGAAGTCACAGCCTCATCTTCCTGCAGCAATCTCTGTCAAGCAACAGGAGGATCCGGCCATTTGATAGTAACGGAGAAGAAAGGGAGAAACCATTAACCCTCTGTCCATCTCGTCTTCCTGTCTAAACCTATCAGTCTGCTCTATCAGGCCATCCTCTGCGAAAAGATGGACAAGTCAAATAGAGATGAGAGAAAGTCTGATCTGTGTACTGTCAGCTAGACTTCCATTAGGACTGATAGCATCATGCCAACGACAAGTGTCTGGGCACTTTTCTTATCGGCTGGCAAACGATGGGTTTTCTTTCTTTTGTTTTGTTTTTTTAAAGGGAAAAACAGGAGAAAATCTAAGAAGAAGACTTTCATTATTGTCATTGCTTATGAATGCTGTACACAACAACAACATTACGTTTTCATTCAAGTATGTATGTATGGTCACTCCCAAGGTGACATTCAATCCGTTCTCCTGGTAACCGAGGAAATATCCTCATTCATGTCAGAAGGAGAGTTAATCGACAAATCCTCAGATTCAACAAGATGGAACCGACATATGATCTGGGTTTAGCTTTAAAAAAACAACAAATCATGATCAAAATAATTTCCTTTGGAGCAGCCGATCATCTCAGCACCGGCCAGTTAATCCAGTTAAAGAGACGCCGATGTGAGTCAGATGAAGCGAGAGGGCATTCAATATTCCAGTCACAGATGCACTGACCCAATAGCAAGATCCAAAACTACCATTCGGAAATAGAAATGCAAGAGGAAGTCAATAAATGTTTAGTAAACTTGTTAGAATGTATTAATTAGTGTGTAATGACAGTGACCCAATTACAATACGGTGATCATGTGATAGACAGAATAAAACGCAAAGAGACAAGTGTCTTAAAGTATGTAAAATAGAAAGCCTTTATTGTCATTGCATAGTGGATACACAACAACATTATATATATATTATATATAGTACGCGAAGAACAGCAGTGTGGGCATCATCATGCACCAGCTCCATCGGTGGCGCTAAAGGAGCGGAAACCACGTGATCAGAAGGATTTGGGTCAGTGTGTGAATCGGTCAGCGCACAACGACGTAATGATCGGAACCCGGCCGGATCGGAACCTGAACGGATCGGAACCTGAACGGATCGGAACCCGGCCGGATCGGTGCCAACTTTAATCAACGTGTCAACATGTACAACGTGTGCTCAGCCCAGTGGTGAAAAATATGCTACAATGGTTTGAACTCTTATAACTGATGGTTTTTTTAATGGCGACCCCCCCCCCCCCCCAACCCCCCCCATCTGCACCAGAGCTTCTCTTTCGCCTTCTAGTAACTCTACTCCCGTCTTCACCTCACTGCACCCGGTCTATTAGCATTTACATGACAATGACCACCTCCACTTCCATGTCTGTGTGTGTATGGGCAGCACTGATGCTTGGTGTGTGTGTGTGGGGGGGGGGGTATGAAAGCTTTATGCAAAGCCAGTAAATGGAAGAGAAGTGAATCATCTTTACAAACCTACGTCTACTGGTCAGAATCTTTGCGCTCTCGCCTCATGAGCTGAACTGCAGAAAATAGAATCAAAGGTGCGAGTTCCTCCCCTTTAAGTTGTGCTCGAGCATCGATGCGTATTACATCTCCCGTGTGCGTCACACTTACGCTCGAGTGTTTAAAGACGCCATTATTCACTTGTTAACTGAGAGTTCCTCCGTCACCCTGACTTCGATGAATTGTGGGAAATGTATCTTTGAGCCACGGAGAACTGACGGATTAGCCGCATCTAATCACCAACATGTCGTCCTTGATTGATACAACCAGTTTAATATGTGTGTTGATGTCAGTCTGTGCTAATGTGTTTGCTAACGAGACTGGCAGCAAACCAGTAATGTGTGAATGCAAACAGATAAGCAAACAGATCTGCGCACCTCGGCCACAGCAGTCGGGCTTCCAAGGGCCCGAAACAGACTTCACATCCATTAGCCTTCATTTATATTTACTTACATCCTTACAATCCATCTCGCTGTAGAATCAAACTCATCCACACAGGGTGGAATTATAGAGCAGCACACACAGGCCATGACCATTTATGGATAATCAAGACATTACCCATGTGTGTGTGTGTGTGTGTGTGTGTGTGTGTACCCGTGGTCATTAAAGTCCTACCACTGGTGAAGGCTGTATCCACTTTGATGGTGAGTTGGGGGAAGGGGGGGGGAAGGGGGGGGGGGGGGGGGGGGGCATGTCGGATCTCTGTCGCTCCCCAGGCCCACCTGCTCCCCTCGTTTTTCTGTCTCATTAGTGCAGAGAGTGAAGGAAACACAAACTGGGGGTGGTGGGTAGTACAAGATGTGAAAACTGTATGTCTGTATTTAATAGAAGTAAAACGGCGTGGGGGAAAGCCTGTCTGGTTTAAAAGGGTGAGATGTGTGTGTTGTGCGGATGCCGTTGGAAGCTAATCAGGTTGACTCAGTCGGCAGGAAAGTAGATCAGAGAGGGGGGGGGGGGGGGGGGGCATTCATTGTGGTTTAGCCAGAAGCCATCGATCCATGATTGAATTAAACAATGTGGAATTTGTATCGTAAAAATCTGTCGCAAAATGCAATGTATAAAATGATTGATTATACAGTCGGTGCCAATAGCAGTCGACAAAGTCTAAATATAATATATATATACACAGTATATAGAATCGTTTCTCTCTTTTGACAGTTGATAATATTAAAATATACTAAATCTGGAACTAAATACATAAAAATGTGTGCATATTCAAAATTATAATACCAATAGAATTATGCAGAATTCATTCATTTAAAGCAGCTGTACGCTCCACAAATATACACAGGCAAACTGACAAGACTGAAAAACATCATTGAGATCGGGGGGGATAAACATGGAGGACGATGATCTACTTTCCCTTTTACGGGCGGTCGGCTTTGTCTTCTGATCGTACGCTAAGCGGCCCCTGGACCTTCGCACTGCCTCCCCGGCGTTAAACATTTCATGCTGATTTGTATCTTCTTTGGGTTCGCCGCTCACGGCTATTAACTGTGTTTCAAGTCCAGGCGTTTGTCAAACTCTGTCCCGCCTTTCCAGGCCGTGTTTCAATCCAAGTCGTTTCCGTTTGCCACCGACAGTATCCTCCCGTCACAGACGGGCCCATTACGCGCGGCAGAGTGGATTAAAGTCACGCCAGGCCGACAATGAAAAAGGGGCCTTAGACAATTTGACACCATCGAGAATAGATCATCAGCCCACAATACAAAATAGAAAGGATAGAAATGCATTTGTAGTTAATGTATGACACTGATTGAAAGCTGATTTGATCAAGCTGAGGATTTGTGACAAAAATATTTAATTTCTTCATCTTATTTTTCTGAAAAACGGAATGTATTGTGTTTGGAGTCGCTCCCAGGTTGTGCCACATGCATATTTTATGATCCTGTGAGTTGTAAGGACTTCAGGCAGGGGGATGTGCAGTAGTCTGTCATTTCTTTCACTGGTGATATGATGAGGGGTGAACGTAGCAGCTTCGTGAATCAGGATAAGAGCTAGCTGGAGAAGAGGTGTGGGTTACACACAGCAAAACACACAGGCGGGGGGCACAAAGCACAGAGAGAATGGACTGAATCTCTGAAAAGCCCTGCATTAGCATCACAAAGATACACAACAGGCGCCGATTGTGGAAGATTATACAAATGTGGAGTTACATGCAGATGGTGTTCATTTCTATGCAAGTGAGACCCAGGAGCTTCGTCCGCTTCATCTTTCTACTCGAATGAGATAAGACCAGGAGGGACACACGCACACACACACACACGCACACACACACGCACACACACACACACGCACACACGCACACGCACGCACACACACGCGCACCGTTGCACTTGACAGCAGAACAAGATATGAACTTCTGGGGCATACACACTTGAACACTTCATGAACACACCCACATACATCCATTTAGACTCAAGGACAACCCGTTTTAGACAAAGTCCCATCATGCACTTGCACACACACACACACGCACACACACCTCATCTTGCTGTGTGTTTGATCCCCATTAAGGGTTAACAGGCTTGGGTTAAGCAGAAAAGGGGGCCTTTGGCTGACAGACCTCCAAGCTAAACCCCCTTTCCAGCGCTAATGACTAGAGAGGGGGCAATTCCCTCCTCTTGCCCTCCATCCTACCCTCATCTTTATCCTCTGGCTTCCATCTATCTGACTATGCCACCCCCACCTTTACCTTTTTTAATCCAGGAATCGGCTGCCAGACTCAGATGTGCACAGCGGGCACACACACACACACACACATTGAGTCGTACATCTGAACTGCTTTCTACTGATCCCAAAGTCATGTTTTAATGACAACACACACACAAGAAATCCAACCAACCGCCTTTTTCCTTATTTTCTCATGTAACATGCACACACAGCACCTCTCTTATTCCGTGTGTGTGTGTGTGTGTGTGTGTGTGTGTGTGTAGCTGGTTGCCTGCGGGGGTTCCACAGACAAGCCAAGCACATTAAGGTGTCACTGGACATATCCACTGATGCGTAGCCCACAAGACTCTCCTCCCTGACACACACACTCTCTCTCTCTCTCTCTCTGTCTGTCACACACACAGGCGGTGAATCAGAGTTAAAGCGAGGCCTTGTGATTTATGACTCGCTGTGTTTCAGCTACATTCATCACTGTCGTTATTATCAATGAAGGATATGACAGCCTGCTGTGTGTGTGTGTTTGATGAGACATTCTGTTATTTCAGGAAATTAAAATTGTGGCATATCTGCAGTTGATTATATTGGCTTAGAAATTATTTGTTTTGAATAAAAATTACTTGATGCAAAACGTTTAAAAAGGTAAAATTAACAACTTCACACTCAGCGACAAAACCCGAGTCAAATGCTGCCCTTGTGAGAAACCACTTGGTTCAGTCACTGCATTTGATGCCCCAGCTGCCAGTGTCTTAGTGCATGTACCCAGCATAGATCCCACACACACATATCTTTGTATCTTTGATGGTGGCCATGCATATTATAGCGGTGTAGGATTTGGCAGTGCAGGCTAATTGCTGAAAGCATGAATATTCATGTCCTCTGATGTGGGAAAGGAGACCGGGAAGAACGTGAGCGTCCTGGAAACCAGATGGACTTGGAGGTTTTGATGATTTGGGTGTACATGAGACAACCTTTGTTCACATGCATGTGTGTTGCAATGTATGTCAGCACATAAAAACTTGTATATCTCAATGACAGAGTGCCCCACCGGTGGTTCATGTCACCGACATTGATTCAGCTCACATCTGCATGTCTTAGTAGGAATTGGCATTTGCTTGTGTGTGTGTGTGTGTGTGTGTGTGTGGGCTTGAGGAGCCATCCAAATAAATATTTGTAATTTGAATGAAGCGTGTTGCTGCTGTCACATGGTTATGGCAGCTAATAGTGGCTACATATATATGCAAATACACGTCATGAATTTGCTGTCATGTCATTTTGCTCCCATATATCTGCACTGTCCTTTGCAGTATTTTTCTATTTCCTTCTGGGCCTGCTATGGGGTATTTCAGCATGTTTGCATTTGCAGCCCTGTGCTAACCTGTTTGTCGCTCAGTGTGTAGATGTACTGCTGGTCTGGGCTGAACAGCATGTCTCGCAGCAGGGGGCTTCCTCCGTCGCTTACGGTCACCTTCTCGTAAAGCAGCGCCGGGCGGTTGGGACTCACAGAGTTCACCAAGATCTGTAAAGAAGCAGCACAACAATCTTAATTACCACTGTATTAAATTGCCTTTTATGTCTTCTATACGTCTGTAAAATGTCACGTTAAAACACACTTTGTATCCCCAAGCAGTATCCAACAACTATACCCCCCCCCCCCACAAAAAAAGCAAACTTTTAACACAGACTGTCTGTTTGTCCAGATGGAAAAAATTATTTAATTCTGGTTCTAATTACATTGGTATGCAGCAAGGAACTATCAACGGTTTCGGGAAAAGTTGGAAGTGTCTGAGTGAGTCACGTCAACAATTTTATAAATAATTGTAACAGAAATAGATGGATGGAAATACATATTAGTATAAGGATAACTGTGTTATTGAAAGTAATTTAATAAAATGCAGATGAACAACTTGTGGTTCTGATAAGAGACATATGGAAAGACAGCATCTTTGGACTTCGGTGCATCTGTCGACACAGGAAGTGAGCAGACACAACCTCACATGCTCAATTCTTCTTTGTGAGCATTTGGTGAAAAATTTGCCCGGATATTGAAAGTAATGGTGCTGATACAATATATGAGAAATGGCTGGCTGCGATGGCTGCAAGCCAAAGTCATCTCAACAGCAAATGAAAAGCCCAGAACGACAAAGGGAGGCCGAGCGTCAGCTCTCTATTACTGAGCTTCGCCGGCTCCCACTGCCATCAGAACACGGTGACGAGGAAGGACAGCAGGCGGCGACGCGCTGCGACGCACACGCACACACACGCACACACATGCACACACACGCACAGGCTCACACACAGATGATGAAAAGACCACACACAAACACACACAGATGATGACAGACATGAATACACTAATATGTGTTTGATGGTTACAAAGAAGCACACACACACACACACACGTTTGTGCGATGCTGTTCGATGTGCACAGTTCGGAAATGAAATAACTTATTTACAATCTCTCCAAGATAAACCAGGTCCTATTATCTATGTGCGTGTGTGTGTGTGTGTGTGTGTGTGTGTGTGTGTGTGTGGCAGAGAGAAAGGGAGGCCAAGAAACACACAGACGTAAATATAGAGAGAAAGAGCTCATGAGGGTGCGATAATAAAGCACTGCAGATGAGAGGAAATATGGATGTTATTATCTAGATAATGGACCCGTAAACAAAGGATACATTTCATTCACGGACGGGTCGAAACTAGATGAGCAAACACACAAGAATAAACACATTTACAGACTAATAGGACAACACGTAAGAAACAAGGACAAATGCTGGGTGACGGGGGCTCCTTCCATCATTTCTTTCCCCACGCACACACAATCAAGAGGCTTCCAGCCGAAGCACAATCCATAAAGCTCAAATTGTCTTCTCATAATTTATCTCCATTTGCCTATCACTGATTTTATTATCACTTTAAAAACAGACTCGAAGACGTGCAAAGGTTCCCAGACACACGAGACTAAAGCTAACCTTTTAACTCGTGCCTTTCGTTTCTTCGTACTGCACGTCTGTTACAGACTTCATCATCATCATCCCCCTGAGGACGCAGTCTGCCTGCAGTGCAAACATTTTCTAAAACGTGTGGGAGAGTGCGCAAGGTCAGCAAGAGAAAACAGAAGCACTGGTCTTGTTTATTTATTTCATGAACCGCAGCTAAGACAGGCTCGAGCGGACGGACGGACAGAAGGACGGACGGACGGATGGAAAACAAGCACTTGGACCTAACAAGTATGAAATATTCAGGGTCCCTTTGGCCTTTAAAAAGCGACTCGGGGGGGGTTCATTTCATGAATCATTAAATAAGAATCGACTGGTATTTGAATTATTCTCCAGGAATCATGCGCGGACCAGACAAGACGGATGAAACCTGTATCTGACAACATCCTCACTTTGTTTGTGGTGGTGCTGGTGGGGGGGGGGGGGGGGGAGGGTAATGATCAGGCTCATCAGAGTACAATCATGTAGCTGTGTCATGTATGTAATATCAACATCATCTACAAGCAGACGTAGCGTATCAACATGCAGAAATCTGTTTTCTCAATTGCAGTAATGATGTTTAAACTCCAGTACACACACACACACACACACACACACGCACACATGCTTTTAATCTCACAGCTGATTCCCGAAGGTCGAGTCAGAAGCAGCGGGATTTCTGTTTAATGAACAGGTGAGGCCAAGGAAGCCTCTTGGATGGAGGTCCAGTTGAGTACCTTGATCTAGATCAGGGGTGGGCAAACTTTTTGACGTGCGGGCCACATTGGGTTTGAAATTTTGACAGAGGGGCCGGGCCAGGAGCTTTTGGATGAGTGTTTGGCCCAGATATACTAAAGCGCTGCGTGTAGTGTGCAAACCTCATAGCACAGTACACACACAGATAAATGTACAACCCGATTTACTAACAGTGTGTACGAAGGACTGCGTCTTTCAAATGTGCAAAATAGCCTTTATCCAGGTAGTACGTTTGTCTCAATGAATATGCAAGATGCGGCATTTACACATATTTTGGCACAACGGTGTGAGGAGAAATGTAAATAGATTAAAATAGCAATGACACTGTGATCTGTCAAACCTGGTGATTGCATCTGTTTTTTAATAAATTTCACTTGAAGGCGTAAAGTTAAATAAACCAACATTTATTGAAAAAAGATGATCACTTTCAACATTCAAAACATATCAAAACACGAAATACTAAATCTCAATCATTCCTTGCAGTACTCATCGTTGTTCCACTGCTGTGCATAAATGCGCACTTCATTAAAAGACGCACGTTCAAACTTTCCAGATGCATTTTCTTTCATAACAGAACATACAAACTCACCAATTTCAGTGGGAACAGTGTTATTGGTCTCCCTTTTTTGCCAGTGCATCAAAGTCTGGAGTTATCTTTGCTGTTCTATTCTCAGGATAGATCTGAGATGTTGGTCCGTTAACTTCGATCTATGACGGGCTTTATTGCTCACGCACGTAGGTCGAGCCAAACAACACCAGCACCTTCTGTGCCGTCCTCCGGAGGTTTGGAAACGTGGCTTCGTTAAGTGAGGCATAAAAGTCATTCATGTTAAGAGACTTGAACTTATCCTTTGAGGCGGAGTCGGACTGAAGATCGATCAGTTCCAACTGCAGCTCCTGCGGTGCGGTTTCAGGGTCTTGTCACCAGCAATGGGGGAAACGAAACTAAAAGCAGAGCAATACGCTACAAGCCATCGATGGTCAGTGCGCCATCTGCTGGTCAAACACGGGTATTGCAGGGACAAAATGAAAGTTATGATTTTGAATTTTTTGGTCATTGGACAAGTTCGGCGGGCCGTATTGAAGAGCATAACGGGCCATATGCGGCCCGCGGGCCGTGGTTTGCCCATGTCTGATCTAGATGAATGAAATCAGCACCAACGTACAACCTCACGGATTACACGCTGCAAGAAATCAGACCCCTGTCAGATCACGCCACAACGATGGGTTCCTCCTCTAATACAGACATTAATCCGGCACCGTGACCTCCAGTGATGTAACTTTAACATATTTTCACTCTTTCGGTACCAGCCGCATTTTTTGCTCATTTTGCCCTATTTTTGAAGCCCCACAGACTATTTTTGTCCTATGACTATGCAAATATTGAACCTACCAAATTAACGATTAAGTCTCTTCTTTCATCAGGAAAAAGAAAGTGTGTTCCTACCATTTTTCATTCTGGAGTTATTGGCTGTTGAAGAGAGGCAGAACTCAATGTCAGGGTTGGCAGTGAATGTTTGGGTTTAGATAGATGGTCAATGGCATTGAAAGAGTTAAACATATCAGAGGACATTGTCTTGAATAAAGCCTGACAGAATCCTTGAGAAATTAAAAAGGACAGAAACAAAGCAGAGACTTTAAGAGCAAGGAATAATAAGAGGCTCAAATCCAAAGAACTTGAATAAATTGTAGGCAGAAAAACACGAAATTCTCTCAATAATTCTGCTGCTAAACTGCCTCTTGGAGATTTTCCATGACCTACAATTGTTATTCCTTCCTGGTTTGAGAATGTCGTTTGTCATTTCAGCAAAACTGCAACTAATAGAAAAAAGAAAAAAGCTAAAGTTGTGACTCCATTGCAAATGTTGTGCTCTCTGGAGAAAACGGGCACTAAATGATGATCAAGACTCGAATCTAATTCAGTAAATGAGTCAATAAAGTTTTAGAATAACAATCTAGTTTGTCCCTGGAAAGAGGTCCCTTTCGGAAAGTTTGCTAATGCGCTCCGACATCCTCACGGATTTTATCATCATCTCTAATTCTTCAACACACCTCTACATATTCAGAAGTCTTGCATACTCCCTGAACAGGAAGCACTGCACAATCAGCACAGAGGAATATTCCCAACTACACTCCTTACATCCTTCTCCTTTTACAACATCCGCATTTTGTAATCTGTATATTAACACCTTCCTCGGCTCAACGATCCTGTTTATCTGTGCCAGGCAGGCCTGTTAGCTCTGATAGACACGCAGGATAGCTCGCTGCTGATAGGAAGAGTGAAAGAGTTGGATGACAAGACAGCGGCACATCAAAGAATATGATTCCCGTCATCGCTGCAAGTGACAGCTGATGGTCTGTGTACCGGTACACGAAAGAGGAAGACTTGGAGACGGACGGCGACAGAGATGACCGATTGATTGTTGCCTACTGCATGGATGCTTAACGGGAAGAAACGGGACGAAAGGAACGGATGGAAGAGCTGAAGGAAGAATGGAAGAACAAGAAACTCCATTGAAGGACACTCTACATTGTGTTACTGGACTCCTGTGCGGATGTGATCTTGTGTCACAGTCGGTTCTACTGACCTGGACCGAGTGGCTGTTAACGTGACCATTGATTTTTAACAGTGTGTGTTTTACCCGACCTCCTACATGGGACTTGTAGGCGAGCCGTGCGGATGTCTGGACCCTATAGCCTGACCTCTGAGATGCCCTCCAGCATCTTTGTCAAGGGATAAACTGACATGCAGCCAAATAGCATTAAATAACAGCGTTTTGGCCCCCTGTGTCATGATTTACAATTGAATGTCATTGTGATTTTTGTGTGATTCCTTGCCCCCAGCATGGTGTTGATGTTGCCCTTGTTGTTTGAGTGCTGACTGGAAGGGAAGTTGATGGCGCCCTGCTACAAACGATAACCATAGACGCCGGCGGCGGTGATTTTCTGCTTTCCCGTGCCTTCGCTTTGTGCCAATCAGTAATAACCGAAGGGATCGGAAGCCCTTTTTCTTTGTTCCTCCTGTTCTGCTGATTTTTTTGGTTGGGGACTTATGAAAGTTCATGTTCAGCCCTTTCTTTATTTTGGTCAACTAAAGATGGATCTCTTTTAAAGCTTGAATTGTTTGTTGTTTTGTACCGCATGGCTGAATTGTTTCAGGTTATAGAGCTTGAAACTGAAACTACAGAGAAACCTTTTATAAGCCTTTAAGTGGCAAAACCAATTTATGTGGATTCCTTCCCCACAGGATTTGCTCTTACTTGTTTTAATGTTCTAACTATACTGGACCAATTTCTCTATTGTTTTTCCCTTTATAAACCTTTGCAGCAGAGGACATTGGAACATGTGGCTCAGGTTAGAAAAATCTCTGAGGTTCCATTTAACCGTCGATCAAATGTGTATTATTGAAACAATTTCCTCATCATGCTTTAACTATGAAACGCGTGACAGCTGCACAATTTAATCACGATTATTACTTCTTATTACAACAGCTGTAAACAAGTCAAGAAAGCAGGCCCTGCAATGATGATCTCATCTCAGGAGACTAGTAAAGAAAATTACAATAAGCCAATCATCAGCAGGTACACTCAGGTAAATTGATGACATCGCTCCTTCCTACAGCAGTAAGGTAGGCAGGGCAACACAATACAAATCCCTCCATTGTTCTCCAATGACAATAAAAAGAATCAGTCCTTCTCCTTCTCACAGAGGACGTGTGTGAATGTGACCGTAATACAGGAAGACAGGGGCAACAGCAATGGGTAGAGTACACATAAATACTGCATATATCATCAGTACACCCATTTTGTGTACTGCAGCAGTGCTGTGTTCGAGCATCCACGTGCTGAGAAGGGAGGGGACATTCTAGCTAGCAAACAAACGACATCAAACACACACACACACACACACACACACACGCACGCCTTCTAGAGCCCTGAGTAAACGTAGACCATGTGTGTGTGGTTCAGTCAGAGAACAGGCGGTATTAACTTCAGCAGCATGAGAGACAAAGAGCCATGATGACAATGATGGAGGAGGCATGAATTCAAACTATCACACACGCACACTTGGTGGAATTCCTTTGTGGCTGCTGTCAAAACACGGCGTGTTTGCAGGGGTTATTTTAAAGTCGAGAAGGGAGAGCAGATGCAACCATTCATTTAACTCTTTCTATGTCGTTGGGACATTTTCCAGGTTTGGGGAGAGCAGAAAGGAAGCCCTGTTCTCTTGACAACTGCTTGTTTTCTTAAGCAGCAGGATATTTTAGTAGCAGTTGTATATTTATGAACATTTATATAAATAGACGTGTGCAAATCCGCATGTCTAGAGCAAGATGCTGATGCTGTATCATTTACAAGTTAGGACCATCTCATTTCCAAAGTATCACAAATAGCTTGGTTTGCTAGAATTAAAAATGAAAACATCAACAGGCATACGTGCCTATGTTGCAAAGTATTTCTTAATTATGACTCTGTCTTTGGCCTATCAGCAACTTAATAATTTAAGATGATTATAACCCAGAAGTATCCATTTTTATTAACAAGTTATGACAAAGTTATTACTTAAACACATACTTAAATTGAATTACTACCTCTCATTTTCACTTAACTAGTAATTACCATGTTTTAATGTGCTACTAATGAGCTACTATCATTATAATTACCTATTCGTTTTCCAAAATATGATGGGGTGCATGTTGAGACGAGTCTCTAGCACGCATCTGTATCGATCGGGTAAATAAATCCTTTCATGACTGCATTCTGTCGGTTTGAGTTATCCGCTAGGTCAGTTCTTATTAAATGGCTTGGCTTCCCACCCACATGTCATGCCATGGTTATTCATGTGTGCCTGTGGCCTTTCACCAGCACAGATTACAAAAGGTCGCATATTCACATAAAGACGCACGCACACACACACACACACACACTGGAAGGAGAGGAATGGAAAAGAAGAAAGGGCCAGACCACATGTGGAATGATGCTCCCAGCGCTCATGCACGCTCACAATAGAGTGTAAACAGCCTGAAAGAAAGTGAGCTGCTTTAACAGCAAATTAAACCTATTCATCACCGTAAAGGTCTTTTAATCCTCACGCTCGCCGAAATTAAAATACCTTGTCATTGCTCTATCCCTCCATCTCTACTCATGTATTGCATCCTCAGTCTTTTCCTACAATGCATTTCTCTCTTCCCTCGCTCATTCATCTCCCATGCATTCCACCTTCTCTTCCTTTCTCCCTCGTCTCCGTCTGCAAATTAAATGCCTTTAGCTAACAGTCGTCAGATAAGTGTGTGTAGCGAGACGCTAGACGCGGCACGGCGGAGGCATTTCATCTTCCGACCATCACTAAATCGCACTAACTCAATCATCTGCGTGGAGTTACACACATACACTCGGGCTGCGAGTGTGGAAAAACACAGCATCCAGAGAGGTGCTTTGCTCTAACCGATTTTATCAGCTGTCTTGCAAACGGGGGAAGAAACTGCACCACAACATTATCATATACAATAAGATGAGACTCCAAGATAGAGCTTTCCAATTGAATGCCTTTTTAGTGTCGCCATTCAAATGAAAAAAGAGCTCCTCTTACATCGAGGCACAGCAGAAATCCCTGAAGGGATATCTCACCAGAAACAATATTACACATTTGCATTACGGCTGCTGATAAGATATTTATGTTAAAGACATTAGGTAAATACATATACGAGCCAGATTGAATATTGATACGATTATAGGCTCATGATTCTCGCAGTGACACCGTGAACAGTTGCTGACCCTTCCAGACGATGTGGGGGGGGAATAGAAAGCGTTGCTAACAAGCCGCTAGCCTCACCAGACACACGGAGGTGGGAAACTAAACACAGAGTGGAAAACGCACTGAAGGCAAGGAGGTGGACAGACGCCATCATCTATGCAGTGTGTGTGTGTGTGTGACTTTGAAGAGAGAAGTGGGGCACATACAAATAAGGAAAGATCAACTGGGGAGTGGAGTGTTTGTGTAGGGGGGGGGGGGGGGGGTGCATACCAAGTGTGCCTGACAGCCTCTTTCATTTGCATGTTTAGAAGAGATGCTTGCATGCACTGAATATGTGCAAGTGTGTATGCAGAGTTCATTTAAATCAGTCACACGTAAAAGGCATCAGTTTCCATCATGAAGAAGTGAAGACTAACGTGTAGACCTGAGATCTGACGCCATGCAATGCCGCTTGACCCATCATTTACTGACGAGAGCAGCCATTCTCTATAACTAAGGCCTAATATTCAGATTTAATTACCAAGGTATATGTGTATGTATGTGTGTGTGTGTGTGTTTTCCAGAGGGAGACCCAAAGTGATTACATGGCCACTGATGCCTCTAATAGCATACTTTAGAAAGACAGAGAAACAGACAGGCAGAGAGAGAGAGAGAGAGAGAGAGAAGCACATTCCACTTATAGATCTCAGTAACGCTACAGAGACGACCGTTCCACGCCTTCTCTGTTTACACCAACACAACAGCAGCAGCCGAACACCATGGATGTGTCAGATTTTAAAACGCTGATGATCTCAACCGGTAGTTCAGGAAGGAGCTCCCAGACATCCCATGGTCTCTCAAATTTTAAATTACATGAAGGTGACTGGAAATGAGAGGAAACTTTGTTGCTTCAGGCGGTTTAAATGAGAAACATGCAGCCAGAACATTGTGTAAGTTGTTGTGAACCTGGAATGTCACTTATTGACCCGCCCATCCAAGGTTGTGATAACGGAAAGTTGTTTTTTTTGTACTGTGCCGTTGATTCCCCCTTATTTTCTCAGGACTGAATTCAGCTCATTTACAGGCAGATTTATTTCAATTAAGCATTAATGAGGAGTGGAAAAGCCATCCAAGCTAGCAGGCTAGCTAAATGTCAATTAATTAGCATCAATTGTCAGTCGGAAAGCTTGTTTGCTCCTAGTAAATGGGACCATGATTTCACAAAGCTTATTCATCGATGGCATTTGTACCGTCCGATCATAGTCTTTAAACCATTCCGCTCATGTTGAACAGTTTACGTCCCAACAGAGGAGGTCAAACGGTGTTGGAAGAGTCGAACACCGAATACAGAAACCTACAATATACTCTGGCTCGTTCTCTCGCTCATTCTTGAAAAAGAAACACTCCAGAAACATATTGTCGAAGCTCACAAAACATCAATTCACCATTCGAAACGCTGTTTGTTACAAACCTTAAAAATGAGGTTTGTGTGTGTGTGTGTGTGTGTGTGTGTGTGTTCTCGCATACTCTGGAAAGGAGGAGGTGGTGCATTCCTGACATAGCAACCCTAATCCTACCCTCCTATGCAATCCTTTATTGCCCACCAGCTTGTGTGTGTGTGCGTGCGTGCGTGTGTATATATATGCCCACAAGTATGTTAATACCTCTCTATGTGTGAAAACATCTACTGTGCACGGTATGTGCACCAATACACGCTCACACACACACACTTGTATTATCCACCAACACTCAAGTAAATATTAAGGGGGTCCTGGAAAGACATTGGCATAGCAACCTCATAACAAATCAGTGTAGGGAGGTATGGAGTGTGAGTGTGTGTGTGTGTGTGTGCGTGTGCGTGTGCGTGTTATCATATGGCTCAGTCAGCTGAGCCACGAGTTGTTTAACCCAGCCAGCAGCACAAAGACTGGCTTTGTGGAAGCGTTTGGTAACCCTCGGTCATTAGTTCACACAACTGCATGAGGTCTCTCTCTCTCTCTCTCTCACACACACACACACACACACAGACTGATGAGAAAGAGGCAGAGGAAATCTAGATGCAGAAAGGGATCAGATACGCTGGAGGGAAAAGAAGTTACGACTGAACGTTCAAGACAAAATAGATAATTTACACTTTGCATTTAACACTGAGTTTTTCCGCTTAATTTAGCTCTTTCCCAAAGCGCCATCAGTCATCCAATCTCATCAGAATCTTCCCAAATTAAAAGCAAAATGTGCCATTTTCTGCAGCGGCTTCTTCCCTCCCCTGACAGCACAGCTTTTACGTGCCATTTTCCAATTACATACAGCCCAGTAAAGATAGAAGATGAGCGCGACAAGCGAAGCATACCCAGCGCATCTCCCTCATCCCAAGTACCGGTAGTCTCGTTTAGCATGCAACCTAGCATGAAATCACCTCAGCCAAATTAGCTACCTGGCAGGCTAGCTTGCCATAAAGATGACGTATGGATTCTTGCACGTTATACATGGCGGATGAAGTACGCAGGGCTACGACGGTGGCTTCAGGGCGACGGGTGAGCAGCACTGCTTATTGGTCAGTTCTCCGAGGAGTGCGTTTCTGTATGTCTCCTGTTCAAGGAAGCAGACATCAGTTACGTCTCTTCATTGCCAGGCCAGAGTCTCTCCCATCTGCCGTCATGTCCTCTAGTGTGGTCAGCCTAACACCGCACACACAATATCCCCCTGTGGACACACTCTTATGCAGTCACACATATTTGTACATAACGACACATTTGCGCCTCAGTGGGTGTCCTTGCAGAAGTTCACACTTTGAATATAAGATGTGTGGACTTGAGGCACCCGAAGAAAAAGACATGCAGGTTTCTTTTTTTCGTCCAATGGGCTTCCGTAAGTCTCATCCCAACTTAAATAGCAACTAAAACCAGTTATGAATTAGTTAAAAGGATCATCCATTGCTTCTTCACACCGTCTCTTCCCTCCGGTTTTCCGTTTCATCTGCTACTCACATATTCTCTTTCCGCTCTGTCTCTGTGATCAAAGATTCCTCTCCCTGATAACAGTTAAGCATTGTGCGTGCACGCATCGAGCCAAGATGTAGTGATTGCTGCTGTTCTCAAATCATGTTCTCTCATTAAAAGTAGAGGCGGAGCACGCCTGCACACACACGCACACAAAGCGATTGAAACGTTGGAATGTTCGTACATGTTTGTGTGTTTGAAGTTTCAATATAAAAGTTCATGCACACATGCACGTACAAACTTTTCAAATCAATTTTAACAGTTCGGTTGTGAGTAATGAGGGGTCTTCTTAAAATATTTAATGATAGTCCCATCCCCTACACACACACACACACACACACACTAGCGGATCCATGTACGTACTCTCATTAAACCAGCGTCTAACAGCAGATATGGATTAATGATCCATATTCCCTGCTTGACCACAGAGTGCTGGGGACGTTAAAGGACCACGAAAATCACTACATGTTGACTGGAGCAAACACCGCTACATAAATTCACTGCCAGCTGTCGTTTAATTTCATCGGTGCCGTGCACATTGTTGGAAGATAATCACTTGTTAGGTGTTGGATGAGTTCAGTCCATGATAATCTCAGCGCTAATTCACTTCACTACGTCCCAACAGTGTGTGACCACTGAGAGAAAGCCGGGACGAAAGAAGACACGCGGAAAACGGTAAAGACAGAGGGAGATGAATAATAAATGCGTGGTGGTAGAATTCATTTTAAAGAGGCGAT
Organism: Brachionichthys hirsutus; assembly: GCF_040956055.1. Taxonomy (NCBI): domain Eukaryota; kingdom Metazoa; phylum Chordata; class Actinopteri; order Lophiiformes; family Brachionichthyidae; genus Brachionichthys; species Brachionichthys hirsutus. The sequence continues at coordinate 14,801,712 of NC_090904.1, forward strand.
TAGAGCCTGGATGAGAGCTGGGACGTTTGCATGATCTGAGTGAGACGACGAGGACAGACTCTTTTTCTAGGTCATCTCTGTCAGACATCAAGCACTCGAAAATGTCATATTAGGAAACATTAGTTTTAAAAGTAATTCTTGGTCAAATTTGCAGCAAATATTTATGCTAGCAGAAAGAAAAGCTGCTGGGAGAGAAGACAAAACCGTATGATGAGCCAAAATGTGCACATTCTAGCAGTCTGGACGCACACCGGGACGACTTGGACGATGACTCGGAGTTCAAAGGGTTGGGCGCAGTGGGCGCAAATTACTTTTGGCTCATGGTGCCTGAAACTCACAAACGGGTATGTGCGCGCTCGCACACGCACACACACACACACACACATAGCCACAAAGTCTTTTGCACTCACTCTTTTGCAATTAAGCCCAGCATCCCCACAGCACCAGACTGGGCTTACAGCAGGCTGTCGTCAGGTAGCTGTGCAGCGCTCAGCAACCCAATATCAACAACATATGGAAACTTCATAAGTCTTTAGCAGCAAAGAGACTGGAATGATCCTCTATCAACACACACTCAACTCTATCAACTTCACTTTGGTGTGGAGTATATAATGGGAAAAATCTCTGTCAATGATAGGAGGGGATTCTTCATCTGCACTGTAAAAAGTGTCTGCCGTAAAATTACTGTCATATTAGGTAATCCACTGTGAAGGATGCAACACAAACACACACAGAAGAAGCTGCAGTGCTCATCAGACTACTCATTGCAGAGCTAATAAATTAATAATAGATTGTTTTTGATTAGTTCCTCCGGTTTAGCGATGTCAAGATGATTAATGTTGTGTGTGAAGACACAAAATACACATTTGTGGTCCCTCCAACCCGTTAACATTTACATTTAGTGTTTCATGACACAATGTGCTCTGTTTTGATTCATCACAGTGTTTGTTAGTTCTTATGTCAACTCAAATGACTGTGCTGAGGTTTAATCTCATCCTTGTTCATATTAATTTTTGTTCCATCGGCGGCTTAAGGCTCTTGTTTCTAGCACTAGCACAGATAGCATAGAATCAGCTAATGGCTCTATTATGGGGGCAGTTGACCTTGTGGATTTTCTGTTTCCATCTGCTAAGCCCTTAAAAATGAAGAATTGAGTATTTAAGAGGAGGTTCACTTAGCATAAAGTGTTCTACACTTTCTTGCAGTTATTTCTTTTTCACGGTCTCTATTTCTATTTCCCTGCATTTTTCCTCTCCTCATCAAGAGGGTGTTAAAGTCGGGTGCAATGAGAGCTCATTGCCTCCTCATTGGGGTAAAATATTTATCTGTTCTTTCCTTCGGGTTCAAATGTTTCAAACTGACGGAGTCTTTAATTAGTCATGTCCACATCCATCTCTGTTTCCCCCGTCGGTCTCTTGTTCTCTTTTCAGTTCTGGACTCTTTTCCCCTTCTCTTTGATTTACTCATGCCATTTTACTTTCTTTCCGTACCTCTCTTTTCTCCATGGAATTAGTCATTAGTTGACTGACTGAGCTGATTGCACTTATTCCCAAGGCTAGCATTAGTTTGTGCATCTTCTTTCTTTCCCTCCCACCTCCAGTCCTCTCTCCCAACACAGTCTTTCACCTCCCACCGTATTCTCTTTTCACCTCGCTACTTTATATCCATTGCTTCCTTTCTCTATCCCATTCCTATAAAACTGTCTTGGTTGTAAATACTGTTCTGGGCTGCAGAAATTCACAAACCAAGAAACCTATACCTTCTCTATAACATTAATTGCACAGTGCCATTCTAAATTGGCCAACACCAATTAAGCCCTCACTGTTATATTTAATTGGTCATTTACCTTGGCTACAGTTTGAATGTAACACCTCCCGGGAAATAGTTTAGTCAGCCTCCAGCAGCACATGTGGCCATTTCAAAGATGTTTCCTTCCTCCCCATGGGTTTTACAATGCTCTGGCCAGGTACCATCCGTACCAAGAGCCAAGATGGGGGAGGACTGCGTGTGTGGGGGTGGGTAAATGGCAGCAGGACAGATATTCTCCTCTGTTCCCCCTCTACCACCCCGCCGTCTATGTTTTGCTGTTGGATTAAGCTAATTAAAGCACCGCAAATAGGGCCCCCAGGGAGGGGCTACATTCACACACACAATTTTACATGCGCACACTCATTAACTGAATACAAGTGCATGGGCACACACAACAGGAAACACAGCGAGGAAACACAGGAACACGTATGCGCGCATACAAAGATGTGAAACACAATCTGGAGGCTGAGACGTAGAATTTATTCGTGGAAACTAAGGACACCATGCGGGACAGTGGTCGTCATTTGGCTCAGTCTGAGCAGCATATAAATACTTTATGGACCACTTCCTTTCACTGTAAACAAGTTAAAATGTCCTTCAGTGGATTTCAATGGATTTCTCTGGAGACTGAATTGTCATTGGTGAAGCACTGAGGTCAAGTCACGCCACCCTATATGCATCGTATATGCCACCGTTTCAGGCCGCCCCCGTGTCTGCAGCTGAGCTTCGCTGCAAACTGCGGCCTAAGAACTTTCAAATGTGTGTCATCATCCGTTAAAGCCTTGTGCCATATATACCCATGGGCCACTGGTCCGGAATTAGAGGATGACACGTCAACCTTGGTTTGTGTGTTCATGGCCATGTGTGCACAATGTGAGAAAACATGGAATTCCTATAGTGTGACGGGGTATTTTAAAAGACTACTGCCAGTCAGTGTGGCAGTGAACTACGGACTCACCCGCCAGAAAGTCTGGGAGACAAAAAGAAACAGCCACAGCAAATTAGCCAACCAAAGATAGAAGCATCCCGTAACCACAGAGGAAGACAGGAAGAGAGGACAGGAACACTTTGCCACTAGGTAGATATTCTTTCCGGATGTTTCTGCTTACAGGATATTGGCTGTGTCTCTGGAAAACTGCCTGCTTCCAGGGAAACCTATTGGATTACTGATAACCTTGAAATGGATAGGGCCAACACAGGCAGAGTGTGGACAGGAGAGAGGAGGGGGAGAAACGGCCATCAGGGCTTCTTCTCCCTTCTGCTGTGCGATGTTTGTAGCACTCTTCGTATTCACCTGTAATTAAATCAATAACAGTCCTTTATTTACGTGCGAGTGTAAGTCCGTCTTAGATCGTTCCCTTTATATTGTATCTGGCCCCTGTGCCATGGTTAGATTATGGCACGTGACTGCAGTCATTGCACCGATGCCCTTGTGAGAGACCCACTTTATTATTGTGCAGAAGAAATCAAGGGGGTTTTTGCACACACAACAATAAACCCGGTCACACTTGAGCAAATACACGCACGACCCAATAATAAGGTTCCAGCAATATGGGGGTCTTTACTCCAAGTTGCCTCTTAATCCCCCAGCAGTGGGCATGCTCCTTTGTTGCCATGGCAACAGTAGTCAGGGCAGCCACTGTTGGTGAGACAGAGAGAGTAAAATAGAGTGTGTGTGTGTGTGTGTGTGTGTGTGTGTGTCAGGAAGCATTGATGTTTATGATGCTTGTGATGTAGGCTGGGGATTTGAACACGGTCACAACATTGAAACTAGATTGCTGCGCCAAAGTTGAACGTTAGAGTTGGATAGAGCAGCGGCGCAGGGCTGGGGGTGTAGTTTCACCAGGGGTTGGAAATAAGTAGGCTTGTAGGTCATGTTTACCCCTCTCTCTCTCTCTCATTCGCTCGCTCGCTCTGTGTCTGTGGGTAAAGTGAGACAGACGGACGGCGAGAGGAAACTGCCGAGGCAGCACACTCGCTCATTAATTCTTAGTGTTTGTGCGCTTGCAGATGAGCTGTGTGTTTGTGGCAGTGAACAGGATTCAGTCTACCACTCTTTATGTTGCTCTGGTATTACATCTGCTCACAATACTACATCATCACACTTAACAGGAAAGAAAGGCATGATGCAAATGTCCCCGTTATACATTGAGAATATACCAATCCCACACATAAACGCCGCAGTTCAGTCCTTTACAATCGGCCTTCGTGTCTCTTGACTTTTCATGAATATATAGTCGGTTGTTAATGCTATCCACTTGACAAACTATTATCGCGCCCGTAAATATGTCAAAGAATTGGCGAAGTAGTGTTATTGGGGAAATGGCGTCTCCCCTCTCCATATACAGTATATATATATATATATACACATAGTACAGAAGAGCACACGAGACACTGCATGTACAGCAAACAGGCAGTTAGTGTCACGACTACGATGGAAAATCCATAGTTTCATTACAGGCCCAGCAGTATGAATGTGGCCGGGAGGCGACCAGAGCTCCATCATGGGCCCTACTGGAGGCAAAATAGCTGCATTTAGTGATGCAGTGGAGTGAAGAGGAGGCAAGAGGGTCAAGGCTGCCGCTGGGGATGAAGTGTGCTAGAGAGCAGCTGCCAGATAAAGTTCATGTGCAGTAACTGGCACGGCTGCAATTGTGCCCTACTTACCTTCTTTCTGAGACTTGTCACACTCTGAGTGTGTGTCAAGAACCTCACAACAGGAAGCGACATCGATGCCGTGGGTCATAGCATTATGCCATTTATGATGTTGGTGCTACTGCCCTACAAAATACCATTGCTAAAAAAAATGAGTGGAATGGAATGCTTTTATTGTCATTGTCATCACAGTGCAACAACGAAACAAGATCGATGAGTGAGCATCGGGCCGCAGCAATAAATTGAGCCGCCACACAACTCTTTTCGAGAAATGCAGAAAGCAGCAGAAAGCAGTTACAAGCACATTTAGTACCCAATAAACACACAACAGTTTTAAAATCGCCACCGCTACCTTCCATATTTAATTCCGCAAACACTGAGCGTCGACCTGTGACGTCGTTGTGCACACAAACTCGCAAACAAATCCGAATTGAGCATTAAGCCCTGCAGTGTGAGCGTCGTCCAAGTCACACGGTGCTTTCTATGGTCGGCCGTTTAAATGGCAGCGGCACAGATTTGTTTGCAATAGTCTTGAGATTTCTCACAAACTGAAGTATATTGAACAATCATATTTATTTGTGAGCAGATTTATGATAATGCTGCAACATAATTCTGACTGAATTGTTAACATGCATCAGCTCCTAAACTCATCGTCCAAAGATTCCGTTGTTTATCTCAGGTGGCTCTTTTTTTTTCTTCCTTGCAGACATACATATCTCACTAAAAATCAATGACACAATAAAGTGACAAAGCCACTCAGAGTTATTGGAACGTGCCTGAGATGAGTTAATCTGGGCAAAGGTAGGTGATTAGAGTTCAGAGGCAGGCTCTGATGGGGACCTTTTGCCAAGGAGGTAGGATTGTAATTCTAAGTGACCTCGTGGACCTGGAGCGAATGATCAGGTGAGTGATATTGAAAAAGCTTTACTTGCTGTGAGTTGTTAGTTTGGAAGCATTAATTTGCTGCAAAAAATCAGCAATTCTCAATATATCTTACATCTTTTACACTGTATTGTGTTTATTACATGGCTCACTACCCTCATCTATTCTTCCAGTGCCCCCCCTCAGTGGACTGGCGGCTGTATTTGTTTTTAGCGCCTTCACGCTCCTAACCAGGTGATATAATGTCAAAGCCTGGAAAAACAACCTGATTCCTCTGAGGAAGGTATTAAAGAGGAGCAGTACAGCGGAAGAGAGGGAGAGAAAAGGAGCGGCGACACACACACACTTAATCAGACTGATTGCTTGCGGCTCTGACTCCTCTCATTGCATCATTCCTCTAATGTATTGGTCCCGCATCACTCGATCCCGCTGTGTGTACTGAATGTGCGCACCTGTTTGGGAGGTAGAGTATAAATGCCAGGCCTAAGAAAAACACCATAATCCAAAGGGGCACCCCTTGATTTTCATCAAATTTCAGTTTGTGTGTTTGTTAACTTCCGTATGATTCACACGCAGTTCACTCTATTAAGTCCACAAACGTGAATATTCATCATGGAGGAACTCCCTTAAGATTTATATAAAGCTAATTTCAGTAAGAGTCAAACCTGACTTTCAGCGAAACACTGTGGGAAGAAATAAACGACGTATTGGAAGACAGGATGCCTGGATAGACGGATGAAATAGTGAGTGCGCAGGATTTAAAATGTTCTCAGGCTACAAAAGCTGCGTCTCTGCGCTGACTTAACCGAAGAACAAGTTTCCCCCCTTCCTAATTTATGACACTCACTGGAGTGTCATAGCTGTGGAACGAACACACACACACACACACACACACACACACACACACATTCCCATCTCCTCTCCTCGGAGAGAGCGATGAAGCCAGGAGCAATGCAAATTGGGTAAAATGTTCCGGAAAGTGGCTTTTCCCACCGGGACCTCTCAACTCCATCTATGAGTTAGGCAATCAGTGCACGTGTGTGTGTGAATGTAGGTATGTTTTCCACAGCTCTTTGTATTTTGTGGGTTTGAGCCCTCCAATTGTTGTGCGCGTGCCGGGTCTCCAATTGTGTGTTTGTTGTTGGTCGTGTTGGTGTGTAATTTCAGGGCTGCTACAGGCAACGCAGAAAGAATGATCATATAAAGCGAGGCGATGGCGAGATATCTCACTAGTCAGCTGGTAGAAAGGCTCAGCGAGCTGTTAATCTGAGCGCTGGTTTATCATTGGAAGAAGAAAGAAAGAAAGACGGGAATTAAATCATCTTATTTGGAGAGAACACATTTCCATGTTCAGGAAATGATTTCATGTTACTTTACGGTGGTCGCCTGTTAGACGCCAGGTTCTCCAGGACGACGTAAGGGACTCCCATGAGACACTGTTCTCATTTTAGAATTATTTGTCTCGATTGTAATTAAAAGCTGGAATTATTTCACACAGTTTGTCTGGGCTTGGACTCCAACAATTCAACTGCCAAAAATAAATCAAGGTAGAGGAATCCAAATAATCCAGCTGTAGTTCAAATCAGGATTTTGATCATTTTTAAAGCCTACAATACAAACTTCAGGAGAAAAGAAAGTCTTTCATATGTTGCCAAGTTCCATCTCTGCTGAAGAACTGCATCTCAAGCCCTCCTGCGAGCGTGACTCAAGTTTACCTCCAGATGAACTCGAGGACTCGCTTTGCTTTTCTGGCATCGCCCGTCTCTCCCCCACCACGTCCGTCGTGGGCGTGACTTTGTGCTGGCCTGAATTTATTGCATGTGCACAGTTCTGTGTGTGTGTGTGTGTGTGTGTGTGTATGCACAGTTAAGGAGGACAGTGAAGCACTGCCCCTCAACAAATGGGCCGTGGAGAACCTACAGGTTGGACCATCTGTCTTTTGCGTGAGTGTGTGTGTGTGTGTGTGTGTGTGTGTGTGTGTGTGTCACATTCCTTTTTTCTGAATTAAAAAGTATTGTCTATTCAAAGTTTGCAACCTGGCTAAAAGCAACGTAGATCACGCACACACAGACACAGCGGCTTTAACCTGCAGCGACATGGCTGTCGAAAGCTTGGAGGAAGAGGAAGCGAGAGAATGAGAAGGCAGGACATCCATGTTTCGCCTTTTCATCGCTTCCTATGAGAAAAGCACTTTCGTAAGACCAAGTCCTCGTACTACTTTTACATTTGAGTGCGCGTTTAGAATTAAATTGTGCTTTCTGACAAAATATAACGCGCCCGCTGCATCCAGCAACACCTCCCTGAGCCAAAGGGCCTCATTACCGGCCAGCTGGAAGGTGAGCGTGACACGCGGCAGGCTGGGGAGTTCACCGCCGCTGGCAGCATCCCGAAGCGCAATAGCAAAAACACTTCTCAGAATGTTTTCTGGGATTTGAGTGCAAGGATAAAATGAGGATTAGTCTGCGTGTCGAGGTCTCACACAGACAGCTAGTGATGCATCCAGTCGGTGTTTCAGCATATTTCTTACTCTTTTTCACAGGAAGTGGCAAAAGAAAGGCTGTTAAATCATTTGAGAACTCTGTGTCCGTCTCCAGCCGTAATCACTGAGTGTAGACAGATTAGAAAAATGATTCCCACGCCAAAGAAGAGAACCATCTCATACAAGCACATAATATCATTAAGTATCACTAATACTGCATGTTGAAGATATGAGACACTTTTTTTCGACCACTTATCTCAACAGCTTGGCAAACGGAGCAAGATTAGACATATTTACATCCAATTCTAATCTCATCCCTCTCCCCTGTGGTGGGTCCTCAGAGGAAACCGGAAAACCGTGTGTTTTAAACTGCGAGAGCGAGCCACGCCATCTGTAACATGTTCATTCCTGGAAATAAGAATTGAAGTCTAATTGAGCTTTTTAATTGTCCCATAAATCCTGCTGAGCTACCGTGCTGCTGCTCAGTGGTGTGTGGGTGAGTGTGTGTGTGTCCATCCTTTTGTTACCCGACTTGTTCACTACACTCAGTGTGTATTGTGTTTTCGGTTTTTTATTTCCAGAAAGTATTTTTTACCCACTTGAACGTTATTTATTATCAGAGTTCAAGCCCAGTGCACCTTATCTGAACCTAATCTGATCACATGACCAAAAGATCGCGTGTAATAGTAACGGACCGGGTTTTATTTATTTATCACTTGAATTTGAGTCACCCAGAATATTCAGCTGTGTGTGTGTGTGTGTGTGTGTTTGTGTTGTGTCCAGCATGTGTGAGAAAAACTAATCTAGGATGAAGGATTTCCTCCATTTTCTGTATGGACAACTTCCCCTGCTGATATACACTGATATACACTGATATTCACTTCTCTGTCTGTGGGGCAGCAGGAGTCTGGGGGAAGTGAAAGGGCAAAACAAGGCAGCAGATGTGCGAGTTTGGTCGCGAGGCTGAGGAGAAACCGCAGAATAAAGAGCGCTGCTATAAAAAGCCGTGCCTCAGCTGACTGTCTGGAAACTGGAGTGGAAGCGCTTCCCACCAGATCTGCAGGTTTTCTGTTGGACAAGTGACAAACATTAACTCGAGCACAACATTCACCCACTTTAACTTCTTTTTTACTCACTAGCAATGGATCTGAAGTTTATTTTAAGCAGGGTGCCCTGCAGAGGAAGACGGAGAGAAATGGTTAGAGAGCAGAATGACGAGGAAGAGGACTTAACGCTTAGTGACATGTGTCAGAGTCGGTTTTTGTCAGCGATGCGCACACACACACGCGCACACACACACACACACACACACACACACACAGCCACAGATACCAGAGGCATTCGCGTCGATGCTGATGGTGGCGCACAGTATCCTGATGCCTCTGCCATTTCTTATCAAGTGATGCTGTAAACACGGCCTTCACTCCGTGCACTTCCCAGAATTTGAACCTTTCATTTGGACTATTTTGCAGATTCCATAACAAAAATTAAAGCACATGAATGCCCCTCTCCCACATTTTCTTCTTCTCAGTCCTTGTTTCTTTCCTTCATGGTGTATTTTATTCCTTCCCGCCTGTCATGTCCTCCCTCACCGACTTTAAAAAATGAGGTCACCTTTTTCAATACCGCTTTAGACAAAATCTGATCGATCTCTCGCTCTCTGTCAAAACACACACATTATCAGATAGTAATTGCCAGCCAGCAGCCTCAGATTTAAAAATATCTTACATTTATCACAGCTTTTCATCAGCTTTCGGCTCCTTTTCTTCTCCATTATTCATCTTTTTTTCCTTCAACTGTCTCTTTGTCCGATTTCCTTTTTCAGCTCCTGTCTTGTCATCATTTCTACTGTTAGCCTGTGGGACTGCTTTGAGTTCAGCTCTTACACATTACAACACATTATTTTAGTTATGGTGTCATGCAGTACATGTGGTTCACTCTACTATACAAAAATCCTACTTGGTTTTTCTTTTCATTTGTGTCCCTGTTGACCTGAGTGTTATCCCTGCTCATGCTAATTGTACGACTCGCCAGGGCCTGGACAAACCCAAAAAACAAAGGCACACACAGTCGATTACATCTTCTAATTGTCGTAACTCGGCAGGAATGTGGTTGTACCTGCGTGGACTGTATTGTCTGGTTTGGTTTAGGTGTCATTTGTTGCGCTACCTTTGCTACAGGCCAAAACAGAGGTGGGACATCTGCCCTACACCTGCTCAGGTGATGTTATGCATGGAGTCCATGAGTGCATGTCTGAGTGCGGTTGGGTTTCTATAGTTCCCTGCAAAAATATCAAATGGAGAGGAAAGAAAACTGCATTTTTACAAAGTCTGAAGATACTGCACTCTGCTTCTGTTGGGAGCCGATAGTTTGGGTTAAAGTTCCAGTTTTAGGGCCACGTGAGTATAATAATGTATATAATGTCAGACGGTATGAAAACATTTCCGTTTGCGTGCATGTACACTCCAGAGCAGATCAAGTGGCTTCATGCGTTCCTGTATCAGTCTGCAGGCACTCCTCCAGCCGCGGTCAATCGCTCTGCATGAGCTCTTTGTGACCTTGGTTTACATAAGGCAGCATAAAGTGCCTCTGGTTGAGCAGTGGCACTATTAATAGCTGTTATACGAGCGCAGTTATCAGCCCACGCGTATACTCGTGTAATAAGTATAGCTGCACCCTCTGGCTAACATGAAGGATGCAGTGGGGCAACGATTTCACCTGCAGCTTCAACAACAGGGTTTGTGTTTTCAACCCCGCTCAACGGCTAGACATTGAATAATAACAGTGTTGTAAACATTCAATACACTGGAACTTAGAAACCAGTTATAAAAAATAAAATAATACAATAATCTCCCTTTGTCATGAGTGATGTCATAACTAGTAGGGATCAAACTATTAGGGCTGAAACAGCAGTTGGGACTAGGACCTAGTCACTAGGTCGTGCCGTGGTTTTAGCGTGCACACATGGCTGGCGCACCTGCTAGATGTCACATTAACTCCACAGCTGTCGCTGTCCTCCGTCACACAAGCAGGAATTACTGTCAGGTTTGTGAGTGCGTGCTTATCGGGTCCAGTTTAAGTGGTTGTGTGTGGTCTCTCTTCCTTCCTGTCCTCTCTGTGATGGCTTCAGCAGCTCAGTCTCTCTTTCGGCTTCTGTTTCCTCCACTTTGTCTCTACCTGTTTAAGGCTGGACTGTTGCACCGCCATTGGGCCCCACAGTTCTTTCTGGACTTGGATAGAATGGTAGAAAACAATTGAAAAAAAACCTCCCCAGTTCAGCCTTCTGGCTTTTGAATCATTGGTGCTTGTAGTATTCAGTGGGCAGCGGCCAAGATCATCCCAACGGACCATTACGGCAGAACTGGAGTTGGGTACAGGTCAGTGGCAAGGGACTGGGTGGGGGGTGAGACCGGAACTGTGTTGAGAGATATAAAGTGATAAATAAAAAGATAAATCATTGCTGCTGCTGCTGCTGCTTCCATTCCCACTTGTTTTCCTATTAGTGGCTGTGTTCCCAGTTCTCTGTATCTCCCAGTTTCAGAGGTTGATTCGCAGCAAGAGGCCTGAACCCAACCCCCCAAAGAGGATTAAGCATTTTTGGTGAAACATTTGGCCGCTTAAACCTCAGGATGGAGGGATGTGGATTCAAATGAATCTTTTACTTACAGATCGGTCAAAAGCAGCACAACGAAGACCATCCCAGCGCCTTTCGATCGACACACTCAGCAGAACAACAGTGACTGACGTGTACCTTCAACCTGTACATGTCAGCTGATCCCGCCCTGCCCAATTTGACATTTTGGTTGGTTGACAACTGCTTAACAAGTCTTCTGGTTGTGGGCCTCACGCATAAGACATAGTCCGAATGTCACACCCCCAGCCCGTCGTTCCAGCTTGTAATTATACAGAGTAAGTAAATGTTCTCACTTCAGCTCAAGCATTCACCCACCCCCTCTGCATGTTCAGCTTCAGTGCATCAGCAGGTAAAAACTCGTCCACATTATAGAGCATCACATTTAGACTTATGCGAAGACAAACAGAGTTCTGCCTCCAAGAAAAACACGGAGAGGCCAGCGGTTAAGCTCGAGCCTAAAAGCTAACAGCAGAAACCCTGCCAGATTTACCCCCCCAAATAACGTCTTGTTATTTGGAACAGGCACAGCTTCTACACACCCTGAGAAACCCACCGACACACATAAGGAGTTTGACAGGGTCACATTATGCACCGGAGGAACAACAATCATCGGGCAATTAGGCTGTGACATGGTCTCCTGATGGTGACACATCCAGTCCCAGAGGAAGACATCAGGGACTTCACAAAGCAATACACACACACTAATGGCAAAGTGTCACTCCTCATTAACCCCTGCAATCCTATAACAAGATGGCATGGATGGAAAAAGTGCATCAAATATATGTCGAAAATATTAGGCGACAAGGACATGGTGACTTCACCTTAACGATCACATTTACAGGTAAGTCAAATGAGTTGCGCCGCTAAACAGGCATAAGCAGTAAGGCTTTGTGTTTCTCAAGAACACATCAACAGAACCAATTGAAGGGAACACCGCGGCGCTGGAGGTCAACGTCGTCTCGGGTCATGAAGATTTACACAAAGCAACGTCATCATTCTTTTAGTCTGGCACGTTAACTTTTTTAATTTGTTATAATCATCTTCATTACCTCTGCCGATATCTTCACTGGTGTCAGTTTTTACACGGCGAAGAGCTTAGAATCGGCCCGACTTGAAGGGTCCAGCTGAGGAACCCAACATTATGTGCGTGCAGGGTCGAATACGAGCACTAAGAATGGGTATTGGATTTCCGACTAGAGTCGTCTTTTGTTTGGGGTCCTTGACCACCTATTGAGATTGTGTGTGTGTGTGTGTGCGCTTCTTTGTCCACGCTCAACTGCGCCTTAGAGCGAAGATGCAGCCCAGATCCTCACCCCAAATTAACAGATTTGGGTTTTTTTCAATGTCCATCTGTTGACGGCTTTACGGAGCAGAAGCGACTTAATTTCTTAAGAAGAGGTAAAGACTGTGGGAGTGAGATATGGTACGGAATCTGGGTAGATGACCAATGGCGGGCCGGGCCAACAGATAATCATGCAGTCAAAGGGAATGGAGGCTTTTAATCCTTGGTAATAAGTGCAGCCAATGGCCAGACTGCCTCCGTGTCCTTGACCACAGCAGCATCCAGACGACCGCTGAAACGAGTAAATCACAGCGGTGGACGCCACCTATCTGCCACGCTTCCTTTGGTCCTCGCCGTCTCCTCGCTCTCCTCCGTCTGCCTCATCTTTCTATCTCTCTATCTGCTTCCTCTCCTATCCGTGTCCCATCAACCCAAGACTCATTAGTAAAAGCATCCCCTGTGTGTGTGTGAGTGGCCGACGGAGCACAGAGGGACGTCATTAGTGCATTAGACATATTTCTACCACCGCCTTGTTGCTCTGCACAACCTTGAGCGATAGAGTTGGTTAAAAATAGACTCCGAGTGAAGATCATAGAAGCTATCAAAGCCCTTCATGTCCGACTAAAAGACGAAGGAAGATGTGCTTCAGGTAACATGTCACGTACGAAACATGACTTCACTCTTCCTGGTTGAGATGCATTTGTAATTAATTGGTTGATATTAGAAACAAAGTCTTACAAATAAAAGTACTTTCAGACAGAATAATCAAAATTCTTTCAATAAACTCTCCGATTTAAAAAATGCATTTATTGTGGCAAAAAATAATCAATTCTATCAATACCCCCCCCCCCCCCCCATGCCCTCAGGCGTGGATTTCTAAACAGCATTCAGCAGAGTAATGGAAAAATACGACTAGAATTGAGCTCCATCTTGGCATCACAGTCTTGCAGGACTCCCATAAAACTGTCAAAAGCTAAAGACACACTCATGAGAAAACCGTTTGTGATGGTGCAACAACGTTATTAGGCTGAGATTAGACAATAGACACACAAACAATGACAAGGTAGAAACACAGACCCACAAAAACACAAAGCAGGGGGGTTACAAACAGACCAGCGGCACGCCAAGAGGATGAGTGTCACTGACTAATGCAAAGTGTGGAATTTTTGCCATCGTGGTATTGTTTGTCTCTCGCTGCCTAAAAAAACAAACACACACGTACACAGAACTTAATGCACACATTATTATGCACACTGTGAGTGACACGCACAGACACTACACGCATACACAAACATACACTGAAGGAACACATACTGATTATATATTCATAATACTGAATGGGTGACAGGTCTTGAACAGTGCAGAGGGAAACAGGGTGAATTCTAATGAGCTTCCGTTCATCCCCGGAGCTGTGTCCCCCGTAGACCGCATAGACAAACGCACAAAAGCGTGACACATAGCAACAAATACCCAGGTTACACATCAGCATGAAGATACTGATGCTGAAGGAAATTAAATCCAACACTAAAATATTCAACCAAATACTCTGCTATTTAGCATCCACCCAAGGGTTTTCTCACCTCCAACACAAAACATGTCCAAACTTCTGACCTGATGGCGACGAACCCAGCAAACAAGACTTGGAGACAAAACTATAGTTCACTGGTGAAATGTTTCAGAACAGAGCAGTGAGACTCCAATAGATCAGGAAAAGTCCCTCGTCTCTCCATCTGTGCCGAGCTCTTATCTCTCTACCTAAAATAATCCCCACTACGCAGCTGATGAGAACAGAAAAGCCATTCACAGTCATAGCTGTTGATTGATAGATTGAAGCGAGCTCTTAAAATTAGAGGAGAGGCGCCACACAGCATCTGGACACAGCGGTAGCATTCATTTCTGACGTGACTAACATCACAATCGATGAAGCAGTGGCCACAGACTTGCTTGCTAAATGGACAGGTTCTAAAGAGGCACTTGCATGGCCACTAGCAAGAGACAAATGGAGTTGACTGCATTTAATGCGCGTGTTAAAAAGGGCCTCCGAAGCGCCTCGTGTAAATGTGCAAGGATTAAGCTGCAGCAACGGACTGAAGAGCTACTGGCCGTCCGGAATAGAGAAACGTCCCTAAATGAGCTGCAAACATTTCTGTCCTCTGAATTATGGCTATTTTCCTTTATTACAATGTTAAAAAAAATTACCAAATCTAATTAACAGCCTGGAAAATCAAGGAAATAAAAAGGAAAATTGTAAAAAGTAAAAAAAGAATTCACACTGAAAAGATAAAAGAATTCCTACCTTCTTCAGTTTGCCATTGCGTGTACCAATAAAAGCCACGGTGTTGCCGCGGTAGTCGTACGCCGCCACCGAGGTCATGCCATCGTCTTTGTCCATGAAGAGCGGGATGCCCTCGATGGTGCTGGTTCCGCCCAGAGGCTGGTTGAAGTCCTGGCCACAGAAGTTATCGTCGATCTGCAGTGGCTGGAGGAACAGAATACGTCAGAACATGCAAGTTGGGAAATGTCCATTAAATGTATCTTTCATAAGATTTGGTGAATCTTCAGCATTAAGATATTAAACTTTCAGCTTAATGTTTAGTAATGATAGGAGAGGTTGTAATTAAAACTATAGATTTACTTTCTTCCATAATTATTATGAAGGCATTCATTCTCACCAGGTATATATATTATCTTGTGATTTGTATTCCTCAATCACTTCTGAAAGAACTTTAGACAGAACAATGTTTTCTATTTTTTAGTATTGTGCAAAATACAGTAACACGTCGAGCCCATTGAACCATGCCCCCCCCCCACACAGATAATGTGTGTTTGTGTGCCTGCGTCAGACCTGAGGATGCTGACTGACTGCTAAAGTATGGAATTGAATAGACATTAGTGTGTATCGACCACTCGCGCTCACAGATGCAAGTGTGAGTAGGTACACACACGTACACGTTTGGAGAGTGTGTAAATGGCAGTGTAATCCAGTCTTATCACTACATCATCGGATTGATCCACACAGGAGAAAAGATAACACTTCCCCCTCTCTCTCTTCCTCTTGATCTGCCTAAATTGCTCGCAGCTCCGCATGTCGATACCGCCTTATTCTGCCATTTCACACCAGCTCGTGTCTCCTTCCAGCTGTTACAGTAAACCCAGCAAACATCTTCTCCGTGTCCATTTCTACCTCAGTCCATCTAACCCTTCTGACCCAATCGCCCTGTATCTCTATGGACCTTTACATGTAATGAAGAGCTCGTTCTCTGCAGTGTGCATGTGTGTGTGTGTGTGTGTGTGAGTGCGCACTCCACAGAACGTATTAGATGCCATTGTGTGAGACAGCTTTCTCTAGTGACCACTACTCATACCAGCTTCTTTCCTCTGAACCAAGGCAACTGATGACAACAAACCACCCTCTACACGCACACACCGAGACACACTTTCAAGCAGAGCAGTTTCCTGTGTGCACACTGCACACAGATTTTACTGCGAGGAACAAACGAATCCCATTACAATCACACGACACACAATTTGAAGCCATGGAGTCGCGACGGCATGGGAAGAAAATCGACCAATCTGGACTGGAGTGAGCCCAACACACACGCTGATAACGAACACACAAACACACACAAGAGCTGTTGGCAAACAAACTGAAAGGGTTAATCTATTTCTACAGAGGAGACCAACTGTCAGAAATACTGTATACATCCCTGGAGTCCATAACGGTTAGCACAAATTCACACACACACACACACACACTGGTGCAAACGCATAGCGGCCTCTCTGGGGCAGGGGGGGGGGGGGGGAAAGGTGTGATTGCAGCGCTGCAGGTCTGAGGAGTTCAAACAGCGCCGATCAGCAGGGATGAAAGGCGTTCCCCTCGAGGTTGGAAAGCATTTTAATGGAGGCCGCATTCTGATGTGGTCTCTGCAATTTAAGGCAATAAAACATTCCCATGTGAATTACAGCTGATATTCTGTGCGAAAAAACATATTTCCCCTCTGTGGTTTCTGCATGGCTCTCGGCTCAAGTACCGCAGTGTTTTCAAACTCTGTCGGGGAACAGAAGAATTAAGCCAACATCCTTCCATGGACTTCGGCATCGGGGCCGCACAAACGCAGAAGAAGCAGTTTCTTGTTTTGATCCGAATAGGATTCATGTCGCGATGAAAGCTTGATCAAAAGGAACTGGATGGACGAATGAGCGAGTCGTACCTAAAAGCAGACTATTCCACTAGTTTACTCTTGTATTCCACATTAAAAATATTAGTCATATGTATAACAGATAGAAAAGAATGTGTTGTATGAGGCTTAAAAGAAGAGCAGTCATGTCAGATTGTCTGCTGCAGACTTTGTTACTTTTTCCGTGACCCCCAAGGTGGATAAGGCGGACATGGAAAACGTTTTATGTACGTACGCACTCACAGCTCTGCAATCCGCTCATCGTAACAGCAACTCCTCATCAGTAAACACGGCCTGTTTAAATATAACCACTCAAATGGCACCAAACGTGCAAACACACAACTCCGCCCACAGTAACACCGGCTGGTCCAAGGCGACGGGACGGGCGAAGAATCCTTCCTTCATTATAGCTATTTATAGAACATATTGTGCCAAGAAAATATTTCTGGGCACACGTTCCTCTGGCCTTCATGGAATTCATCAATAGTAACCTCCATTCAACCAAATGTATGGAAGCAGCAGGACACAATACGGACTTCTGTACAGGAACAGACCTGGTGCCAACTGGATGATCTTTGGTAAGAGGAGCTTCAGTTTTCCTCCTAAATGGTTTCTAAAGGTCAATGACTTAAAACCAAAACTTTGTGTGTAGCAAAACAATCTAGAGCAAAAAAAAATATGTTTTGTGGTCCAAACTAATTCTAATCTATGGAGGAGACTGTCGCTATTTTCTGGAATATGTTTTTGATAAATAATTTAGAAAAGATGATTGCCGTCCCGTCTCCATGGGCTGTAGAGTAGTAATTTCTATGTTGAGTGCTCTCTGGGCAGAGAGCGAAACCTCAAGGAGTTGGCACCTATTGGGAGAGCTGCTTCCAAACACTGTCACCACATGTTTGGACCGCAATCCTGCTGAATGGGAGAGACAGAGGAGAAATAATGTATGCTGTGTAGACAGCGTGCTTGGGAAGAAGCAAACCCTTAAATACACACAAAGAAGAATACAATTGCACAAACATGGGCATACGCTAACTTCCTATGCACACGCACACGGATACAGAAAACTCTCGAGGCCATTTGTCATTTTGACAGATTAGAACAATGAGTGTGATCTACCTTAGCGTTAATCCACACACAAAACTGTCAATAAGCACTTGTGGACTACCTGCAGACGCCCCCCCCCCCCCCCCACTCCATCCAGCCGAGTATTTCTAACTCCGCATGAGGAAATGAAATTCAATGAGGCGTTACGAGACTGTAAGATCTGTGGCATCGCGCTCACGATGGCAGATGTGCAGACAGTTTCCTCTTGTGTAGGGAGTACATGACTGAGGTACTGTAACTAAACCCACAAGGAAAAAGACTCCCCTTGGAGAATGTGGGCATCTTTGTTGACATCAACACCAAACTAAACGCAGTGAGTAGCGATTAGCAGCTAACCCAACTCAAAAAGGAAATCAATTAAAAGGCCTTCAGATCGCGGAGGCAGCGCAGGCAGAGCTCCTCCACGCCATTCGATTAGAGCTCAACAGTCATCTTTACAAAGCACTGCCCGACATGTGGTAACCGTCACATCAGACTCCAAGCTTCCTTCCATTTACAATCACTCCCCCCAAAGTGAAAACGTGTCAGTGTGAACAGACAAAGGCATCGTAGAGGAGGGACGTTGATCAATCTTTGCGTGAAAAGGGGTTAGAGTAGAAGAATATGTGCTTCTTCCAACGAGCTTCTAATCAATCACCTAGAGTGACATCCATGTAGACCAGGAGGACGGGTTCAGCCCAGGGTTAGACTGCAGCAGGTTCACTTAACTGCAGGTGGTTTGTTCACAATACAATATAAAAGTATGTGCACCATTCACACGTATAATGTGCTCCAACATGGGACATCGCAGCATTTATGTCCCATTGTTGAGTTAAATCACTAAATTCAAACTACGGCACAAATTGCTACACATCGAGACCACTGGTCTCTAGTTCATGGCTGCTCTTGCAAATTAAATTCCATGTAAAGGAGGGAAACTATCACACACGCTACCATTTAAAATATCTTACATTGATGCATTTTTTTAAATTTGTACCAGCAATTTGTTACTGAACGTTTAAACCGGTGCTAATCGGGTACTGACGCTCGATACCAAGCCTTTGAGCTCATTGCCTACTTCTGAGGGAAGCTGTGGAGGTTAAAAAAAAAAAAAAACTTCCTTTAAGCAAATAAACACACTATTATCATGCATTGTGCAAACAGCGCCCAGGCCCCATATTTGCGGGCAACTCCTGATAATGATGTATGCAACACACCACCCACACACAGTACAGATCAATATATAATTACACTGACAATTAGTATCATTAGAGCGGAGCTAGAGATGGGGATTTGTTGAGCTAAACACTCCTCAGAGAGAGACAGAAAGGTCAGGAGAGGGAGAGAGAGAGAGAGAGAGAGAGAGAATTAAGCGGCTCTCATCCAGTCTGCATGGGGTCTTTTCCAAAAGCTTTTCTATTGTCCTTTAATAATGGGATAAGAGTCACACTTCAGCGCAGAGTGGGTGTGTCATTGTTAATAGCGCACGCAAAAGCTGTCAAACACACGCACACACACACACACA
Organism: Brachionichthys hirsutus; assembly: GCF_040956055.1. NCBI lineage: Eukaryota > Metazoa > Chordata > Actinopteri > Lophiiformes > Brachionichthyidae > Brachionichthys > Brachionichthys hirsutus. The sequence goes on from NC_090904.1 coordinate 14,821,239, forward strand.
CGCACACACACCCCACTATGAAGCAATTAAAAGTCAATCGTACACACAAACTAACAAATTCCTATTCTCAACCCACGTGAGCAAATATTGACGGAAAAATTACCCGCGAGTATGAATGTCATTTAAGACAAGCCGGCCTAATCAACTCGTTTAGACTGTCAATTAACTCCAGCGTCAGCTCTTAATCGGGCCTAATTAGTTAAACATATTGGGCAGCACGTCCTTTCAGATTAGGTCCACAGAAACAGGGCTGTGTTTTAAAAAGTGACTTACTGTCATAACGATTACATTTTTAAAAGGTTAGGCGCTGGCCAACTGTCTTTTCTCTAAGAAGGTGATGAAAACAAAGAAAACACTCAAAATGAATCCAAATCTGAGGACACAAGCAGAATCTGAGAAAGGAAGAAAAGCCATTACTTGCTCTGTTACATCGGTATAATATTCTCCTATAGCGTGCATTCCTATCAGCCGTTCGGAAAAGAATCGGTAATAACATTTGCATGCGCTATTCAGTCGTAATCAGTCCAGGGGTGCGGCGCTCCACTCAGCAGCTATTCCCACGGGACCAACACGCAACTTCAAGCTGCTGCAGCTCAAACATCTGCTTGTTTGAAATAAACACAACTGAATATTACAGTAAAAACAGCAGCAGCTCTTTGGATTGAGAAAAAAGAAAGATTCAGCTTTGTTGTGGGCGGCACGGTGGCGTGGTGGTTAGCGCTGTCGCCTCACAGAAAGGTGTACCCCGCCTCTTGCCCATTGCAAGCTGGGATAGGCTCCACCAACGCCAAGTGGGAGAGAACGGATGGATGGATTCAGCTTCGTCTGAGTTTAAAAGAAATACCACAGCAGGAACCATTAGCACTAAAAATAAAAGTACTTCTGAAATACAAGCGCTTCAGTATCGATTTCAGGTTCTCTCCTTTGACACTGGTGCCGATGTGACAGCTGGCCCACGCAGCATCAAAAAAACCTCAATACTCGAAATGCTCCAACTGATTGTTTGACTGATTGATGCATCGGTTTGTGGCAAAGTTCAAAACGTCACCATCCATCTGGAGCTGGAAAGAAAGCAGCCCGGCAGGTTGGATGGCGCCTCCCGAGGAGGAGCGTCGGCACAGCGAAGTGAAGGTGTTCTGTCCTAAAAACAATAAATCTACTTCCTAAACTAGACTAGTTAGAATTAACTTCTGTACACTTGTTAAGGGAGGTTTGGGCCAGATTAGAACCGAATCTCTTTACCCAATGGTCATTGATTTTTGCTTCTCTGATCCGCATGGCACAAAGTGTCGTCTTCACAGCACAGAACAATCTGGGTTAACACTGGAAATGGTTCGGTCTCCATCATCAATAATCGATCCAGAATTGAACAGTGTCACAGGATATGTCTAGCACAGCGTATGTTAGCGTTGGAGCGAGCTAAAGCGGTGAATCCAACATCACAGTGCGTCCCACGACAGCCCCGGTGCTAAACGACATCACCGTTTAGGACTAAATAGTCCTAAATAGCCTGAAAAATACTTCTGACTACTTCTGACTGTGGAGGAAAAAACACAGCTGGAAAACACCCTTTACTGTGGAAAAAGGAGAGAACCTCCTTAAATTCAAGGGTATTGTAGAAACACGCAAACATGCACACCCTGTCACACACACGCACACACACACACACAGCAGGCTTTACAGAGGCATGCTGCTGCAGAGGACAGCGCAATGACCAGTTGACGGACACAATATTATTTGTGGAACAGCCACCATTCAATCTCCTCCTCCCTCCCCCCCCCCCCCTGCTGTTTTTGGCAGAGGCGGTGAAAAGCTCTCTGTGTCTATCGCTCTTCCTCTCGCCCTTCTCGTCTCTCCGCCCGGGCAGAGAAAGGCTCAGTCCTCTTTTTCTTCAGCGATGTTTTTTTGGTTTCTCTATTCTTCGTGACAAGTGGTTTTCTCTTACTGCATCTTGCTCTCATTAGCGTCACCCCTGCCGTCACTCTTCCTTACATCACCGACATTCCTTGCGTCAAGCCTCCTCCTCGCCTCCTAAGCATGATCCTTAAGATCCCTTTGCTTTCTCCTGTCCGTTGCTCTGGTATCCAGTTCTTTCGCCCCCCCCTCTCTGACTCCCTTACACACCCGTCTATTTAAACACACCCACGTCCGGCACCTCTTTCTTCTTCATTGTCCGTATCTGGTTTGCCCTGCTGTCTCTCGTTTACTTCCTCTTAGTCCTCTTGTCATGCTCACCCAGTTTTCCTCCTCTCTCACCTCATTTTCTTTATCTTACCTGTAGTTTCAATTAATCTCCATTTCTCCCCGTCTCCCTCTTTCTGTGGAAAAGGTTTGTATTGATCCACTCAGACTGAGGAGAAGGTCAGAGGTTCACTAATAAAGCTCAGAGACACAAACATGAGCACACACACACGACAAATATAGCGAAGGCAGTGGTGATGAAGGGCGTGTGTGTGTGTGTTTGCATGCTTTAATGTGCTCAAACATTTGTGTTTGCAGGAAACCAGCCTCCCGTCTCACTGCAGCCATAAACCTATCATCCTAACGATGACCGGAGGCTAGAGATCCTGACCCTGCACCAATATGAACTGCACACATGGCGCTGACAGTGGCCGCAGTCATCCATCATGGCTGCGTGGCCAACAGCTGTCCACCACTCTGGTACAGGGTCAACCTAAACGTATTCATGGTCAACCCCCCCCCCCCCCACATCACACAGCCGTTCCCACAGTCACATGTAATTGTGTGAGGCTGGAGTGGCTGCGGAACTTAGGGTGGGGTTGCGAGTCGAACACCCGCCTTCAATGATGGCGAGCCTTCGAGGACATCAGCAGTTTAAATGCTTTCAGTTGGAGGAATGAAGACATGGAAGTGGTTTCCAGCGAGTTTGGTCTTTGCTCAAGAGGAACACTGGTTCGGTTCGCTGGTTGGTGCAACCCAAGGATGCATAACCACTCAAAATGAATTAAAAACATTTTATTTTGTGTTTTCCTTTTGTATCAAGTTGCAGAAACGTCAAACATATCATATTGACATTCATGTTAGAATACACAGAGATGCAGCTACATGCAGCTTTCAGATACGTCAGTTAAGGGTTGAGATCAGCCATTTCAGGCTCTGATCTGAGTCCCCAGAGCATTTTATGTACTGGTATATATAATTATACTGCATCGGTTTCCTCGATGAAAACGGATGTCACATGGAACTCCTTTGGATCACTGACTCAGGTTAAGGTCAGTGCTGGGCGGCTGACACTGGGTCGCCGCTAAGGGACAAAGAGGCAGACATCATTAACCCGAGGCCGACCCATCCAGCCCTGCTGCTGTCACGGGGTCAGCCTATCAGCTTATTTCTGAGGGATTACATCATCACCGGTGACAGTTTTAACTCTCTGGCTTGTGCCCCATAAATGAAAACCATCCTTAATGACAGAAGAAATAAATGCTGTGTTGTTGAAGCGGTGCGAGATAAAATGCAAGCTAATGTGGGTTTTCTTTTTGGACTTCAACACACGTTATACAATTACACTCCGCTCTTCTTTTGCTAAATGCTGACCAGGTTAGCATTTATCACCACAATGCAGAATTCTACCTGGCTTTTGAACTCCACTCCATTAGATGCAGCCAGTCTGAATGGTGTGTGTGTGTGTGTGCACGTGCATAGTGAAGACACCTGCCAGTTAAAGTGGTGCTTAAATAGAGCGCTTTAAATAGGTCTTGATGGAGAGAATGGATGGGTGAATTTTAAGAGCGCGAAGGATGGAAGGCGAGTTCACGGAGACAGGTGATCAACTAATTGTGAGGCGTGTTGAGCACTATTACATGCATCAGAGGATTCAGGCAGGTGCAGTCTGAGGAACGTGGGTGAGCAAAGGCAGACAGAAGGAAGTGAGGAATGCAGGTCAGGGAAATTATAGAGGAAAGTAGAGGCAGCTAGTTTGTGTGCTTTAAGGTGTCCAGAATGTCAAAGCCAGGCCAGCTCATGCTGTCCTAGAATGGGGGTCAACAATTATCGGACCAACTATGAGGCTTCTGCCCCAAAAAATATTTTAAATACTTAAATACTAAACAGATTTTGCTCACCAATGCAACCTCTGCACTCCCACTAGTAGCTCCTAGCAACATAACATGTATGAAAGATGGCGATATCAAAAATGAGAAAACCTGATGGCGGAAAAATAAAAAAATAAATGCATTGATTGCTGCGAAACGGGCTTTATGAGCACTATGAGCCTCGCCATTATGAAGCTAGACATGGACGCTTTGAGAAAGTTACGAGCCAACAGGATGCGCAAAAAACATTTAAACATCAAAAGCCAGCCTGAAGCATCTGCATGAGCCCTTTCTCGCTCCCTCGTGGCACAACGATGAGCAGACGAGTGCTCACTGAGAGCGCAGAGTATTTAAGGAAAACATAAAAAGCACTTTATAGTTGTAGAAATCGTAAAGTAGTGCGTGGACAATGCCAAAAACACTTTTAGATGGAAAGGAACAACATATAAAGTGAGAAAAAACTAAAATACGTATCCCTCATTCAGATCTAACCGACGGTCCACGAATCTACCGATTGCTGATGCCCAGCTGTTGGCGTACATCAGATCTAACCCATCTGTGAGGACAGATTTCTGTGAACACATCCTATGTGTCCCAGAACGTAGGACACAACAGAGGGGAAGAACTATCTGGCCATAAAAGACACGCCATCCTTGAGAGGAATCGGCCCTGATGGCGCTCCCTAAATGATAGGAGTGGAAAAAGGAGCAAACGTGACGGATTTCTTCTAATATGTCTACATTGACCATCAGACCATGCTGTGCTCGCTTCTTTGAGAAGTTTCATATCCAGAGATGACATTTTGTTTTTGCAGAGCATCCTCAGCGTCAACTTCAAGAACTCCTAACATACGCCAAGGCGACTTCAAAAGCTTTACTTCTGCTGATGATGATTAAAAGGTTGAGCAAAGACTTTGGGCAATTAGAAAGGACTGCACACAACAGAATAGTCATTAGTCCGGATGTTATGGCCGTCTTGGTTGGCATTACATCACACTTTAGTGCATCTGTAAGTTGACTGCACACATTTTTCAGTACCTTCAAGTGAATTTGGCCTGAAGGAGAATTTTATTTAATTCTCCCTTGAGGATGTTTTGTTTTTATGGACTGAAAAGCCTTTATTTATAATGCAAACTTAGAGAAGAGTTTTAATGTCGGAAACATGTTTTTATTTAACAAATATTTTGAGCAGAAGTGATTTCTTCAGGCTGACCAAACGCATAAGCCCACATATACTGAAGGAGTAATGTTGACTTGGACCTTTTGTAATTGTAATTGAACACTCCCTTCCAGAATCACATATTGCAGCACAGCACATGATTAGATTATGTGCACGAATAGTGCTACCCCCTCAGTGACATCTCACAACTCCAGAAGACTGTGCTAATAATGTCTGCCGCTTATGCAGAGAAGGAAAATGGAAAGAATAAAGAGCAAGGCGAAGACAGAAGAGTTTTCACCCTTCAATTTGTTAATAATCATTGCATATCGGTAGTGGTGAGCTGTACGACTGAATGTAGCACGAGTTGGTCAGCATTCAATTAGCATGCAAAACAAAAGTACAGTAAATTGAGTTTTCAAACTGTTTAGATTCACAAAGACTAGCTTTTGATATCTGAATGAGTGCTGCATGTGTGTCCATGCATGTATGCTTCTCAAGTATTTTTGTTAATGCTCTTAAGAAATGACTGCATCCATGAGACCAGCATGACTCCCAAAATTAACGTCTGGTCCTTAAAGGGCAAAGGGAATTAATCCGTATTAGTGTCAGCAGCATAAAACACGCGTGTCTTGAAAGAGGAGTAAACTGATTCGTTCTTAGGAAAAGGGCTGTGAAGGGTTCGCACAGTCACAAAGAACAGAATTGGGCTTACCGAGTTGATGCAGGCCAGCTCTTTGTTGAGCAGCCAGGGTAGAGAGAGTTTCCCATCGCCCTTGTAGCAGGACTGAATTCTTTCTTTGATCTTCTCCTTTATCCTCCTCAGGGTGAACAGGCATAGTGCTGACTCTTTGGGTGGTTTGGCCCGATTTTTCTGACCCTGAGAGAAGACCGTGAAGAGGATGTCTTCATTTTCAGAGATCCCCAGGGAGTTGGCCAGTTGCCTGCCTGGCCGAGCCAAGAAGGCATCCTGCACCAGGCGGTACTCTACCCCATCTTTAGTGCAGCCGATGGGGAACTCGACATAGGAGTAAAACTTTGGGTCATCCACACAAAGGCGGACAATTTTGGAGGTGAAGAATTGCTCTCCACTGGCATCAGGTGATGTCAACTGAGTATCCAGCTGCATTGTCAGATAGTAGACGAACTGTTCACTGCTGAAACTGTAAACGTAATAGATGTCAAAAGAAGGGAACTTAGACAATGTGTCTGAGGGGATCTTCAGCTGAGAGGAGACAAATTCATCCTGGTACACAAAGCTGAACATGTCGGCATTTTCTTCATTCTCCATGAGCTTGCGGCTGGACAATGTAGGGAAGTACTCAGACTTGCCATCGATGGGAGTTCCAATAAATAGCTTGCTGGTCAGACTATGAGGGGAGCTGATGATGACTCCAGACATGGTGCCTGACTCTGCCACACTGGAGAGGTAGTGCTCCTTGCGGTGGTGGGGCTCGCCAAGTTTAAAGAGGTCATCCAAACGCAGGAACTGGCAGATACCCTGCGAAGTGCTGCCACAGGCAATGAGGCGGTTCCGTGCCTCATCTAAGAGAAGGAGCTTGTTCACATTGGGGGTTTGGGACAGGTCATGGGGGCATGATTGTACACTTGGTGGAGGGTAGCACTTCTCGTTGTCCACCACCGGACCAGTCATGTGGCTTCGCAGTTTGGTAAGGTTGCTAGACAGCTTAAAAATCCAGTTGACAGCTCCCACATAGACTTCACCAGTTTTGTTGTGGATGGCCAAATGCGTTAATCCCCACTCTGCAGGGGCAAACTTTTTGAAGAGTGGGGGCTGGCCCTCAGAGAAGGACGAGCTCATAAAAAGCAAAATCCCCAAGAGAAGAAAAAAGCTCCCCTGGCCGGGGGTTGAGCACGCTAGGGGACACATTCTGGGCTGTCTGAAGGCAAGTCTTTGAGGGCGGGGAAGGAGAAGAGAGGAGAAGGATGAATGGTAAAATCTCTGGTACAAAGTCCGAGGTCAGAATTTCCTTTGGTTCTTATCTTCTGTCGAAGGTAAAACAAGAAAAAGCAAAACTCCTATTGATTGGCTGCGATGGTCCCAGCGCTGCAAGCTGTCTTCAGGAACACCATGGAGAAGATGGGAGCCCTGGAAGGTAGACAAAAAAACATTGTCAGCGACCAAGAAACATTTGATATTAATTATGCGTGAAGAAGGCCAAGAGGCCTAAAAGGCTCAAATAGTGCACAGCCAAAATTAGAAGACGTTAAGGCTGACATTTGCCCCAGTGATAATTAATTATATCAAATCAAGTCTGGAAGGCAAATGTGTGTCTGTATCTGATTATGAGGCAAGACAGCAGGGGAAGGAATGAGCCAATTATTAAAGGCTCTGTTCACGTTATATCAGCGCAGCTGGAATGAGTTATAGACCCGTCACACTGAACTCTTTCAATTTTCATAACTTGTGTGGTGTGTGTGTGCGTGTGTGTGCGTGTGTGTGCGCGTCTGTGCCAGTGGGCACTGGTACATTAACACGATGCAATTTAAACCGGGTCTGCTGGAAAGTTTTCCTTTCTGAAGTATCCACTAACACCTTACTGTAATTATGTCTGCAGTTCTGGCAACCGTTTGCAGGTATTAAGTCTCTGGTGGCAGCACAGCGGGCTGTCAGACACACACTACCTCCCCTCAGGGAGATACACTTACATTATACAGGGCAAGCGCAAGGAAAACGTCTGTGAACGAAATGTGTTTAAATGTTAAGAGTAAAAAAATAGAGTACACAGTACAGAAACAAGTATCCAGTATCAAGAACCACTCCATCCAAGTCTACCACAATTTATTTTTGATGCATCTGTTAATTTAAGTTTGTTTCCTGGATTAAATAAAAGTTTATTTACTGTGTAAACATAAATGTTTTTTGACTTTGTGACTCCCGTCTGCACTTTGTTTTCATTTCTGGAACTCCACTATGTCTTAGATATTGAATCATATAATCCACTTTTCAGATTACAATATTTCACACCCTCCTGACATCTGAAAGTGATGATATTTCAATGTTTGGGATCAAGTGAAGATTGAAGAGTTAACTAATATGCAGAGAAATTGTTACTAGCCCTCATGGATCAGGTGAAAATTCACTGTCAAATGGATTTTCTTTATTAGCTAATTGGCTGTGTGCCATGGATCATGCACTAAATATATTAAATAAATATAACTTAAACAGAAAGAAATTGAAGCCATTCATGGATATGCATGTTCAATTTACGGCAACAGCCAATTCTGAACCACACACACACACATTATTTATGCTTCCTGTCATCAGTATCCGTGCCGACATCCCTCCACCATCAAAGCCACAAGGTGTCGTTTTTCATTCCAAAGTAACTCGAAACTGGCCACGTTTCAGCCCATGTGGCTCCACTTCCTTTCTCACGGACACCGTTGTCCTCTCAAGCCGGTTAAGACCAATAAATCAAGCAGAGGTGTTTGCCAAACCTGCATTTACTGCATCAATAAGCTTTTCATTACTACGAAAACGCATCTTGCACCGGAAAAGCAGCCGTTGATATCTCTCATGGAATTCAAACTTCAGAGGGACTATATGAACGTGCAGCAGCAAAATGAGTTTTATTTTATCCAATTATAAGACGGTGATAATTAGGAGCGGGTTCTACCGGATGCATGCTGATGCTTGGAAGCACATTGGAACATTCGTTTTCCTGATACTGAGTATTTAAAACAGGATGCAATACATCCAGGGATCCATCAAATTCACCTTGACAGAAAAAGTGTCAGTGAAAAAGGGTGTTTAATGACCACATCGAATTGGAAAGGATGAGAGACACTACAGCGACGAGGAGGATGAGAATAATGAGGAGGAAGCAAAGGCGGAGGGGAACAGGGGTTTTTCCTTTGGATTTCCATTTATCTCATCAGCTTTCCATCTCTTCCCCCTGTGGTCAACTATTAAACCAACCAGCATACATGCAGCTCAGACAGGACGGTCAGTTTAACCAGCAGAGAGGGATGAAAGTGAACGCATCATAACACAGGTTGATTTTATTCTTTATATTTGTTATACAGATGTCACTGTGTTTAATTATTTTAATAATTAGCCCAAGGTGGGCTGTCTCCAAGGCCCACATTTGGCCTTGAATTTATCCCTCGCTCCTTCATTAATCAAGCTGCTACTTGAGACAGTCGTACAACTCTCAGGTTGCTTTCCATCCATCCTGGTAATAAGATGATCAACAGCTTCACTTTAACAGCAGGTTGGTGTAAGAAGTAAGCTGTAATGTGATCCAACCCTGTAGGACGAACTCCAAAACAAACAGGAGGGAAGGCAGATGGAGAAAAGAAGCGTCTCTTCCATCCCACCATGGCAGACGTGCCCAGCTGCTGAGGAGATCGCTCAGCTTCTTACACACATCCTGCTTTTTCCTCCAGCTTTTCCTATTTTCTCACACCATCCTTAACCCCCCCCTCAAACCCTCTTCAATTTCAATTTCCTTCAGACCTAAAGTGAAATAGTGGAAGTGCTGGAACAAGGTTGTATGCCATATCTGGCACCATCAAGGAAAAACATGTCAATCACTTTGGGCTGGGGCGTGACTGGGGCTTTGGGAATGGGCAGCGGCCGCATCCCGAGAGCCGAGGCCGTTATCACATCAGGGAAACGCGTTAGAGAGGCCGGGCTGTAAGGTGCCACGTCGATTGAATTTGATATCTGGACGCCCTATCAGTGGACAGGACTGTACTGCATCCCTATGGAAACCATGAATTAGCTTGAGGGACTGAAACAAAAGTAGGAGACATAGTAGAGAGGGAGATGCTGGTAAGGAAGCGGGTTTACTTCATCTTCTTTATTTAACTCGAGAGATGGAGGGGACGGAAAATCCTCTTGTGCACTGAGCGTAGTAGTAGTTCAACTCTTCGTCTCTCACCCTCTTCCTCAAAGCAGCTAAACCTGTCCATTCGGATAATGGATGCTGTTCAGCCGCAGAGCCGTGCCAATTTATTGCCGGTGGCATATCAATCACAGCGCTCGCCACTGGAGGAGAGAAAGAACAGGAGAAGGTGGCGAGAGAGGGATAATGATTAGGAAGGAAGAAGAGTTGTACTCTTGGTGCTGCATCCCAACATGTGGGCCCCATCTGGGGGGGGGGGGGGGGGGCAGGTGACAGGAAAGGCCCCGGGGCTTAAGGAGAAGAGAAAACAAAATCAGGGAGATGGATGGCTCTGAAAATGAATGCATATTCTCAAAGTAGACAGACTGAAAGTGTGTAGGAAGTAGATTATTGTATACTGGTAATTGTAGTATTAACAAGGAGATGGTTAAGAAGACACCTCAACTTAAATACCCCCCATCTGTATATTTATAGAATGCATATACAAGCACAAGAAAAACAAAATCATAATCCACCTCTACATTCAGCACCAAACACACGGTGAAGGATAGAACAGGAGGGGGAGGCAGCAGGAAGTGAGTGGTGGTAGAGGGGGGGCAGGGGGGTTTAGAGAGGGGGGTAAAATATAAGGGAAGCAATGCCCCGAAGCCTTAATCCTCTCCCCAGGTCTGCCTAATCTCACCACCGCTATCTGCGCATGGAAAGAAAGGATTACCCCCCCCCTCCCCCCTCCCCCCTGACAAATAGACAGAGGAATGGATGACGGTCCCGATACTCACACACTTGAATACAAACACAATGTGTATACAGCCAGTGTAACTGGAGATACAACAGGTAGGTTGTAATGTACACTCAAAGTTGGTGATTGTAACTGATAAAAAGAGAGGGTGGAGTCTGCTGCAGGTAGGAGCCGCAGGTAGGAGCTGCAGGAAGGAGCTGCAGGTAGGAGCTGCAGGAAGGAGCTGCAGGTAGGAGCTGCAGGAAGGAGCTGCAGGTAGGAGCTGCAGGAAGGAGCTGCAGGAAGGAGCTGCAGGTAGGAGCTGCAGGTAGGAGCTGCAGGTAGGAGCTGCAGGAAGGAGCTGCAGGTAGGAGCTGCAGGAAGGAGCTGCAGGAAGGAGCTGCAGGTAGGAGCTGCAGGTAGGAGCTGCAGGTAGGAGCTGCAGGAAGGAGCTGCAGGAAGGAGCTGCAGGAAGGAGCTGCAGGTAGGAGCTGCAGGAAGGCGCTGCAGGTAGGAGCTGCAGGAAGGAGCTGCAGGTAGGAGCTGCAGGAAGGAGCTGCAGGAAGGAGCTGCAGGAAGGAGCTGCAGGTAGGAGCTGCAGGTAGGAGCTGCAGGTAGGAGCTGCAGGAAGGCGCTGCAGGTAGGAGCTGCAGGAAGGAGCTGCAGGAAGGAGCTGCAGGTAGGAGCTGCAGGTAGGAGCTGCAGGAAGGCGCTGCAGGAAGGAGCTGCAGGTAGGAGCTGCAGGAAGGCGCTGCAGGAAGGAGCTGCAGGTAGGAGCTGCAGGAAGGAGCTGCAGGTAGGAGCTGCAGGAAGGAGCTGCAGGTTGGTGCTGCAGAAAGGAGCTGCAGGTTGGTGCTGCAGAAAGGAGCTGCAGGTTGGTGCTGCAGAAAGGAGCTGCAGGTAGGAGCTGCAGGAAGGTGCTGCAGGTAGGAGCTGCAGGAAGGAGCTGCAGGTAGGAACTACAGGAAGGAGCTGCAGGTAGGAGCTGCAGGAAGGAGCTGCAGGTAGGAGCTGCAGGTCGGCGCTGCAGGAAGGAGCTGCAGGAAGGAGCTGCAGGAAGGTGCTGCAGGTCGGCGCTGCAGGAAGGTGCTGCAGGTCGGCGCTGCAGGAAGGAGCTGCAGGCAGGAGCTGCAGGTCGGCGCTGCAGGAAGGAGCTGCAGGTCGGCGCTGCAGGAAGGAGCTGCAGGAAGGAGCTGCAGGTAGGAGCTGCAGGTCGGAGCTGCAGGTCGGCGCTGCAGGAAGGAGCTGCAGGAAGGAGCTGCAGGTCGGAGCTGCAGGAAGGAGCTGCAGGAAGGAGCTGCAGGAAGGTGCTGCAGGTCGGCGCTGCAGGAAGGTGCTGCAGGTCGGCGCTGCAGGAAGGAGCTGCAGGCAGGAGCTGCAGGTCGGCGCTGCAGGAAGGAGCTGCAGGTCGGCGCTGCAGGAAGGAGCTGCAGGAAGGAGCTGCAGGTAGGAGCTGCAGGTCGGCGCTGCAGGAAGGAGCTGCAGGAAGGAGCTGCAGGAAGGAGCTGCAGGTCGGCGCTGCAGGAAGGAGCTGCAGGTCGGCGCTGCAGGAAGGAGCTGCAGGAAGGAGCTGCAGGAAGGAGCTGCAGGTCGGCGCTGCAGGAAGGAGCTGCAGGTCGGCGCTGCAGGAAGGAGCTGCAGGAAGGAGCTGCAGGCAGGAGCTGCAGGTCGGCGCTGCAGGAAGGAGCTGCAGGTCGGCGCTGCAGGAAGGAGCTGCAGGAAGGAGCTGCAGGTAGGAGCTGCAGGTCGGCGCTGCAGGAAGGAGCTGCAGGAAGGAGCTGCAGGAAGGAGCTGCAGGAAGGAGCTGCAGGAAGGAGCTGCAGGAAGGAGCTGCAGGTCGGCGCTGCAGGAAGGAGCTGCAGGAAGGAGCTGCAGGAAGGAGCTGCAGGTCGGCGCTGCAGGAAGGAGCTGCAGGTCGGCGCTGCAGGAAGGAGCTGCAGGAAGGAGCTGCAGGAAGGAGCTGCAGGTCGGCGCTGCAGGAAGGAGCTGCAGGTCGGCGCTGCAGGAAGGAGCTGCAGGAAGGAGCTGCAGGTAGGAGCTGCAGGTCGGCGCTGCAGGAAGGAGCTGCAGGAAGGAGCTGCAGGAAGGAGCTGCAGGTCGGCGCTGCAGGAAGGAGCTGCAGGTCGGCGCTGCAGGAAGGAGCTGCAGGAAGGAGCTGCAGGAAGGAGCTGCAGGTCGGCGCTGCAGGAAGGAGCTGCAGGAAGGCCGAGTGCAGCATAGTTAGCCCACAATGACATACGTTCCATCCTTTAAACTCACCAAAAACTCAAATCTCAACACAACAACAAAGCAATCACTCTGCCTGTCGAGGATTATCAAACAATGTAGACATTACTGCAATAATCCACTGGAATATTATGGGGAAAACATCTCTGCCCATCTGTCACTGTCCATGGAAATGCACTCATAAAGTCTCTTTTTCAATAACATCAGAATGAATTAATAACAGTTTTTCTAGGAAGTTCTGGGGGCGTTAAACTTGATCTGACAGATGCTCTTAATCTGAATCAGGGGTCAGCAACCTAAGACACGCGTGTCACGGCTGGCACGAAGACAATATTAAGAGGCAAAAAATATTGTCTTTTATTCTATTTAACACTTCACAAGAAATGGAGCACAATAAATGTTCATAAATAAGACCCCTCATGGGACAAGCCGAAAGTACATTTGTCGTAGTAGTAACTGTTTAATACGAAGTGTAAATCATTACGTTGTGAGTGCGTGATGTGATCATGGGCTTCCTTGATTCCGCGCGTCACCGCGAGGCTCTTGGGAGTTCAGTCGGCTAGCTAGCAGCGGCGTTAGCATGGCGAGTAAACCAAGTGCCCATCGTTCTTTCCAACATAGTTGGACAAGGGAGCATGGATTTATTTCAGGAGACCGGGCGGTATGCGACATAGATGTGCACGATGACATACAACGATGAACCAAGGCCCTTGGTGGTTTAGTGTTTAAATACTGCAACAACAAAAAACTGTAAAAACAGATCAGTTACAAATTATTTTATTAAAGTAATAATTGGTCTTGAGTATGCAGTATTGTAAAATGACACGCGTCATGAAAACGTTTGCCGACCCCTGACCTATAATATCGTTACTTTATTTGCAAAAAAGGGTGACAAAAAGACAATCTAGGTTATAAAAGCCGAGACAAATCACAGTGGAGGTGAGACGGATCTGCGTGATGTCGGATAACAAAACGGTTTTATGTATTGAGGCGTCTTCCATCATTTCCTTCTTGCCTTGGCGGAGGGAACAAGCTGACTGGCAAGTCCTGAGGTTTATAAAAAGCCCTTATGAGTTCTGTTTTAGTGCCGGCATAAATCAGTTTAGTGGAGGACAAGCAGAGGAGCCCCCCCCACGCTCCGTGTGTGTGTGGCAGGTGGCCTGCCAAAACAAAGGCCACATTCCTGTCTACAAAGGTGCGTGAGTGTGTGTGTGAGTGTGCGTGTGCGTGCACACCCTGGACTTTGAAGCAAAATGCTGGGCTGAGTTTCAAGCCATCAGCTGATGAGCCTGATTCAGACCCATCCACCGGCTCCCCTTCAAAGTAATGGCAACACACTGGAATATAACCTTACCTTAAATTATCTCTATCCATCTCAAATTCTTTTGTGTTTTAGCCAAGAAGAAATTCACTAGCAATACTTCACGAGCTGCAAAGCTCTGCTTCAAGGAAAACTGGAATCTGAAGGTGTAAACCGTTTTGTGACAAAATACCATGAGCCACAAGATCATAAAACGTAGTACCGGTAATAAGCAATCACACCAGTCTCTCATTAGCCTGCTAATCTGTAGTAATCTGGCCGATGACATTTATGTCGATGTCCTCCATGGAATTCTTGGACTACTCGAGGACGAGGGCAGAAACTGCCAGAGATCTACTTTTACATTCAGGAGCTGAAGTGGCCATAAGTGTCTCTGTGTGCGTCTGTGTGTGTGTGTGTGTGTGTGTGTGTGTCTGTGTGACTGTAGATTTGCTGTGGACACTATACAACACAAATTCCTTTCCTCGCTTCCTGCAGCAATAAAGACACGCGGTTTTCAGCGGTAATGGAATTACACGCTAATAGACGTTAATACACACACACACGAGAACAAGTTAAGTCAAATGATTGCGACTATGTTTGTGTGTGCATGTGTGCATGTGTGTCTACAGTATGCAGCTGTCCCTGCTCAGACTCCAGTTGTCTTATTTGAGACAAAGAGAAGGGTGTCAACAGTAAGGCGAGTTTTTAACACGAGTCCGTAAGAACAACTGAGGCCTCCTAATCGGGCACACGCGCTGCCAGTGAAACGCCGGGATAAAAATAATTCCAAATTCCAAAATGAAGCACAAAGAATGCTCCATTCACCTGAATGGGAACGTGTGTCCCAGCTTTTCATTGGTGCTGCAGTTTGGCCACCTGCTGAGAAGCGTGAGCTGGTTGGACAGCTAACAGCAACATGGCCGACCCACCAGTGTTTAATTCTTATTTAAATGTGTGGCTTTTTTAAATACTGTGGATGTGCAGCACTTTAACTCCATGTAAATCCTATCCTACAGCCTGCAAAGCCTGCAGCCTCTGCCGCCACATTAACATTCATCATTGCATCTTCATCTACCCCAGTCTTCGTCAGCGTGTCTTTTGTGTCTCGCATCTCACTACCTCAGAAAGTGAATCATACTGTTCAGACATTTCATTATTGCTTATTACAGAAAGTGAGTACAGAAACATGTTTTTCTTGTTCCTGTTTCTTCTCTCTGGGGTAAAATTCCTGGAAGGGCTTCATTCCAGCTCCATACAGGGGAAGAAAAAACCTTTCACAATTCAAAGAGGATCCGATGCAAGCGGCTATCTAATAACAAATCCCATGTCCAGTGTGTGTGTGTGTGTGTGAGAGGGTGGGTGATATGCAGGTCAGTGTATTCACGATGAGTCACAGATGTAAGATTATTGCTTCAGTCCGTCATCTGTGGTTCAACAAAGCATGAGAGCAAGCAGGTTGTTACTTTGTGCTGCTTACATAAGATCCCTGCATGCCAGAAATCTATTGTACATTTCTGCATCAAGCAAGGCTAACCAATTAAAAACACAACACTCAAATATGTATAACATTTATACCAGATGAAAAAGTTAATTCTGGATGATTGTCAAATAAACAGTAAGTACAAAAAAAAAGCAGCAGGTGTTCTAAAGCTCTAAAACCAACTCTCCCGCAAATATTACAACACACTCACAGTTATTTAAGGAAACGCCGGCGTGGAAAGTGGATGCAGCGAGGCATCGCCTGGGCTAATCACGGCCCGGGCAGGTATGTACATGTCTTGAATCAACACGATGAGTAACACCAGTCACACCGAAGGCCAACCACACACACACACACACACACACATTCTTGTGGGCTTCTTTAACAGCTGCGGTTTGAGCGTCCCAAACACGCGCAGGTTGTACAGGTGTCGCCGTCTTGAAGCCGCCGGTGAGGACAGGTTCCACCAGTGGACTGGTGTGACCACGCTGCACCGTCGTCGCACGGCATGAGCAGCACAGTGTGGACGAACGGAACCGATTATCTAACCAACTCATCTATTATCCCACTTGTGTAACGTCGTCCTCTGGTTCTCATGGGAACTTGTGTTTATTAGAAAGTGACGACGATGTGAATAAAGTACGTCCTGCCATACACATAGTTCTGAGCGCTCCCTAATAACATCAAACAATGCATTCCTTTATGCTGCTTAAAGTCTTCCTGAGTTCACTGTAATGGAATGCAGCCCGCGCTGCTCGCAGCAGGTTGTTAGAGCGATGCCCTCAGCTGCAGCGCCCTCCTGCTTATGTTTATGAGCTTGGTTGACCCTTCCCCTCTATGACTGCTGGAGTGGATTTGTGCAGAACCAGCTTGTAAAAACTTTCCGGAGAGTTGACTGTTGTAAGAACGGGCAAGCGACTATAAATCCCCTCTCTGTGGATTTCAGCTTGCAGCAGTTCGTAGTGGCATCAGGTGGAAGAGCAGCTTCAAGGAGAAGGGTATTAAAATAAATTGCCTTTTCTTTTAATGGTACCATAAAGGCAGTGCCCACTCCTCGCCGTCCCCGGGGTTGAGGGGCCTGGACATCATCCTCTGAAGCAACCATTCCACCGTTTTACCCAGTCCTAAAACACCCATATATGTGGGAGCGCCAGCAGGAGTGAGACACTGCCTGGACGTGGTGCAATGTGGAAATGGAAAATTTATGTGTATTTTTATTTTCCTGTTACAATAAATTGGCAAAATGTGTTAATTCTTTTTTTGTTGTTTCTTTTTTTCGGCGGACTGCTGCTGCTGCTGGATGAGAAGACGAGATGAAAACGTCCCCGTCCGGAGGCCTGGTCTGAACAATATGCTTTTTATGATTTGCGACAGCAAGCAAGAGAGGCAGCTAATGAGCAAATGTCTCAAACCGCACTCGATGTGAGCGCTTTGAGAGCAATCAATCAAATCAAATTTACACTGAAAAACATGTGATTAAGAGTCTAAAGATCCATTTGCCCTTGGCGCTAGCCCAACTCTGGCATCCTTTTTGTATGTTGACAGCAAGAATACAATGAAATATGCATCACTGTCTCAGCCAGAATCTCTTTTATTCCACTGTTGAGATTAGATCATACGAACCAGCAACATTTGACCCGAGCGCTGGGAAGATTGACACAAATCCAAACCTCAGCTGCGAGTTCTACTGGTGCCCCCATGCGATACGACGCTTATTAGATTTGTTGGAACGCAACGGAAGCTGACCTTCTGCTCGCCGATGTCTCCTCCGATCTGAGTCATTGCATTATCCAGTACGATTTTAAGCAAATGTTCCGATTTGTTGTGACAGCAAACAAGCAAAAGCACTCATAGGCACATCAACAGGATGGTATCTGGACTGCTTCACTATTAACTGACACAGTTCCCTAATCCATCTTTGTCCATTAAGGCCCATATTGTTTCCGGATGTGTGCCGTTAAGATGGATTATTAACCATATCTATGACCGCATGGATTCGTCCTATGCTTTAACAGCCTTAAGGACGGCCTGTGGCTTGTGTCACATGGCGTTTGGCTGATCTGTATCCTCAAATGGGTCACAAGCCTCAGATCCAGATGTCTCTGCTTGAAGGAATGTGGGATGAGCTCCCAGCTAATCCCACTAATGTAAGAGCATAGACAAGCACTAGTCTTGTGTGTATGTACGTGTGACAAACAGCAATAACTACAACTATCATACACAAAAAAACAGAATTAGATAGCAGGCTGAAGAAAAGAACAATCTAATTTAAAGAAGGAATGCACATTAGAAAAGGTGTAATAAAGCAGGAGATGAGAAGTCATGAGAAATAAAATGGTTCAGGTAGCAAGGAGGAGTGATGGAAATGGAGAGAGGAGATAAAGGGGTGAGACGAGGAGATGACAATCACTTTGTCAGACAGCTAGCGAGGCAGAACAAGGAGGAGGACAGTCCGTGCATGTTTAGCGAACGGGGGAACTTCTTCCCCCGGCTTGTGGGCGACTGAGTGTCTGTCACACACCTACAGGCAGAGCTCCTTCAACTTGGAACGATGGTGTGTGTGTGTGTGTGGTGCACGGTTCCTAAGGATGCAAGAGCTTTAGGAAAAGCTTCAGTGGTAGAGAACAGACGTTAAATCGACGATTCAGAAATGTCACACTTCTTTATTCATTTGTTTCCTTTCTTTTTGACGTGACAGTCGTCATCATCGCTTTGGAGCTTTTCCTTTTTGCTTGTGAATATTTATCCCTAACAAATAAATAAAAATTGTTTGGTTTATGCTAATCAATAGATTTGCATAAACATCTGCTAAAAACAACAACAACATTTGTCTGTAGCAGTTAGCGCTGTCGCCTCACAGCAAGAAGGTACCGGGTTGGAATCTTATCTGTGCAGAGAGTTTCCATGTTCTCCCCTGTGTCCGTGTGGGTTCTCTCCGGGTTCTCCAGGTTCCTCCCACCATCAAAAACGTGCATCAGGTGAAATCACTACTCCAAATTGGCCGCAGGTGTGAGCGTGCACATGAGTGGTTGTCTGTCTCTGCGTAACTTTTAGCAACATATCCCCCGCTAATGCGATTCCAGCCTGCAGTCCAACACATCCAGTATAATCAGGTCGTTTTTAAAGACGCCCGGCTGTTCCGGGCCGTCTAGTCGATCCTGAAGGACAAGTTAGATCAGCCTTTGAGAGTCGTAAGGCAGAGAAGAGGAGGGAAGAGGGAGAGATTCAGCCGGAGACGAAACCCACAGCTCTCAAGCTCATGATCGCTCGGTCATGTTACACAAAACTGTCTTTCAAATTGGCAGTACAGTTAGTAAAGCTGGCGTTCATGCAAACAGAGCATGTGTCTGCTGAGAAGGAAAGTTTGCATTGGCTGCTCCCATGTCCAACTGCAACGAGTGAAGGAGGGAGAGAACTGCACATGTAAAGAAGGGAGAAGCATCCAGAGCGAGCCAGTTCAGAAAGCCCGTCGGTGTCGGAACAGAACCAGAGCAGCAGAACCCTGGGAGTGACTGGGCTCTGGGCGGGAGGAGGTTAGGAACAGGCACGGAGAGAAAGAAAAAACGCAGAGGGAGGGGGACATGTTGGAAAGACAGAAATGTGAGCACGGAGGAAGAGAGATAAGGTGGGGGAGAAGAAAGACAAGAGGAGTGAGTGAAAGGAATGCCAGAGACAAACAGGAGAAACGAGGAATAAAGGACTAAATATATCAGTGGCTTGTTCTGCGTAACGCTGAGCCAGATGAGAAACGTCTGGCTCGCCTACAGCTTACAGGAAGACTCCGGGCCGTTGGCGTCCGGCGCGGCACGCATGCCCTTCACGTTGTACGCTCGCCAACCTTTGGACAAGCGACTCCAGGAAGAAGACAAACGGCTAATTCTCATCTCGGGTATTACCATCGCTCTGCATGACAATTACTGCCTTAGCGACGGACGAAAATCATGACAAAATAAGAAATACTCTGCTCCTCGTAGGTTTACATGCGTTTAAATGCTCATTGGTCAAATCTGATTACGTTTCCCGTCGGGTTTTATCGCATTCCAGCCTGCCGAATCAGCTCCTCGCTGCCGCCGCCCCGCCACCGCCTCCTCCAGATCCTCCGTCAGCCATTTTGCCATAGCATTGAAAATATATCACACCGATACTGGCCAAGCAAATGACCTGCCATGTTCCACGGCCCCTCAGGGACCTACCGCCACTCATAACTCCCCAATCCATCACTTATTTCAGCCACTCACCGCTGCTTTCAAGGCAGATTGAAAGTATGGCTGATGTGCCATTTGTGTGTCATTATTGTGAACGCTTTGGGTATTTATGCAAACTGGGTCTCGCCATTTCAAAGCGGCGTGAATGGGATCCGTAACGACGTTGGAACCGCTGGGATACACGTCACGCTAGAAACCACAGCAGGGAATGTTCTGTAATGTTACAAACAAGCCGAACAATTAAAAGCTAATATAAACAGTTCAAAACAATAATCAATATCAGTATTACAGCCCTGGTCGTAAAGCTAATGACAAGGAATATCGCCGCTTTGGGCCCTCGACTCCCGGCCTTGTGATCGATGCATTCTGTCCAGCGCAGCAACTCGGATCGAGCTTTGCCCTCACTCCGGGATCGACACACAAGAAACCTTTTGTTCTCCACCAAATCATTTTGCACAGAGAAATATCAGTCCTTTGGCACAAGTGGAGTCTGACCCATTATTTCACAAAAGCCGTTTGATAACGGGATTCAGGACTAAGCCGGCCTCCACTGCCACACTTCAATCCACTTTGCTCTGCGGGACGGTTGACCCTTCCACTCGGCGTGCTGAAAGATGGGCGGCGTGATGAGTTGTGGCTTGTTAAAACCCGTGGATGAAGGTCGAGTCGTGTTTGTGACCTCGACCCACAACGTTAGCGCACAGTGAGCGAGAGACATCGTCAGAAGAAGCCCGCTTCTCTCGCTCTCTTGTTCTCCCTGAATACTCAAATCTCAACTTGCATGACTCATTTGAATTTTACCGGCTGCCGTAAACTCAGTAACAGCAAGCACAAGTGTGTGCACGCACACACACACACACACACACACACCGTTTGTAGCTCAATTGTCCAAGAGAAAGGACAAGTGAGCCGCATGAATCGTGAACCCACATGTCGGCAAGGTGTCGCGCTTCAGTCCTGACCTTTCAGAGGAGCAAACTAAGTGAATCTATTTCTCCTGGCAGGAAGCGAGATGCAGCCATCATTAAAGCCTAATGCATAACTGGGACAAAACCAAGCACCAGCGCACTCCAGCCATATCTGTTCACCCCAAAGGCTACATTAGCATCTTAAATGCAATTGAAACTCTTACTCAAAATGCAGGCAATCCGCTCCCCGGGGCCGGAACGCTATTCCTACTCCTTAAACTGTAGACCCACATGATATGCTGCAGAAAAACAAACAAAAATTCTAATAATTAAACTGTTTTTTGCAAAGCAGACGGGGATAGAATAAAGACGCATTTACATATTCATTCACATTCATACATATTCACACTTATATGTGAAAATATTTTCAAATATTTTCCAGTGAGTACACAGTCACGTCTCTTTTACATTGGCATATATGATATATCCAGCCTCCATGACTTAAAATACTATAATGATGCTAGTGTCTTCAAATGTTATTAAAAATAAAAAATCTGTAAAAAAAATACAGATTAGATTGAGGACTAGAAAATAAATATCTGCTGCTCATCCATCCCTTCCAGAATAGAACAGCTGAGTGGATCTTCCCAGGCTCGGGTTTCCCACTGATAGTAAGTTACCCCTGTTGCCATGAATGAATGAATGAATATATTTATTAGATAGAATGTTAGAGTACAAGCACAGTCACACAGTAGCATGTATTACAGTACAAATAAAGTCAAACATCCTGTCTAAGAGGAGCATTTCAAAAAAGCCCTTGCGGTCTTGTTTCCGTTGAAAGTCCTTCGTACATAAATCATCCACAATTAATACAAATTTAACAATACAAATAAAAATAAATCCAATATTGAATTACTCAATTGATGCAACGTAACATTAGAAAAACAAATATAAAATGATTTTACACCGCCAGTGCAAACTAACAATTAATCTAAAATAAATTACACCACTGATGCATCCGTCATTAACCATATGTTGTGTGGGTGTCTGGGGAAGACTCCAGAACTTGCATATTGAGAAAGTGTGCTGTAACATGGTTGAGAAACACTGATCTGGGGTTCAGTCTTTATATTGACATGTTTTCGGATCGTCCTCCTGTATGTGTCCAACACATAAGTAACGGCCTTGGAAGCAGGACGTTTCCCTGGAAGCTATTTGCTGGAAAAGGAGAAAAATAAATGGCACAAAGTACCAGATACAGACAGATTATGCAGGCTGACCCACAATTGGTCTGACCACCACTGAAAGACTCTTAAAGCTGTTATCATGTCAAATAAAATAAAAGCCTGAAAAGCCTCAAATGCAGCAAAGCGCTGTGAGATATAAACAGGGCTTTACAAGCTCCAGGCCGAGGAGGAAATAAAACAGAATCCAATTCTTATGGGGACTGATGGGTTCGTGTGTGAATAGTTGCAATTTGGTGTTCTTCATCCTGCAAGCTTGACTCTGTGCGACCTGGATCTAGACCAGGCATGGGCAAGCTAAGGCCCGCGTTGTCCAAATTATATCGTTAAATTCAATTTTATTATAATAATTAAACCTCATTTATTTGAGATTTTCCCTGTAATTTATACAATGAGGCTTGCATATTCATGCTTTGCTACCTGTAAAATGCCTAATCCCTTCATGTAATGGCTTTTATTTATATTTGTTCACACAAAAACTCCATCCGTCTTTTCCTGGCCCGGCCCCTCTACCAAATCTTCATGTGTGCGAGCCAAAGAGTTTGCCCACCCCGGATCTAGACTCAGAGTTGTCTGTCTTCTCGGGTGGTCCTGGGAGAGAAGCGTGGTCGGCCTGGTCCACACCTTGGACGAGGCTCACCATTGCTTCGTACTATCAACAGGATAATGAGAGGTGGGGAGAAGGAAAATGTCAAACCACACGAGTATGACCACAGTCTGAAAGAGTACAGCGCGCAGCTCCATATTTGTCTGTCGTCACTGGAATGCAGCCAAGAATTCAAGCAATAAATGTGCGAGAACGCGCACAAGAACCCGAACACCCGGCTCTCTTGGCAGGCATTAACCCCAACAAGAACAACAGTGAAACAGGATCCTGAAGCCGTCTCCTGAAACTGTGAATTCAACAGTCTGAGTGTATCGGAAACAGATTTCCTTTGGGTCTCTTTAGACTCCGATAGTATGTCTGCTAAGATTTTCGCTTTCCTCTTTGGAAGCTGGAAAGCAACAGCAGTCAGAGAAAGACGCCGTTTAAAAGGACATGTTTAAGACGGCGCACGAACAATAGGATGCACTAAACCTACCTCTGCGCAGCAAACGCGGCGACATGCGATCTTAAGCTTTGGTTGTTCCTGCCCCACCTGGAACGACTGCATGTGTAATCTCAGAGAGAAGGCACGGACTGAAAAGACCGCCACAGCTGATGCATGGGGTAAACACGAACTAAAAGCCATCGCATGCGCCGGGGCCGGGGCTTTACCACAGCGGCGCCAGGGCAGGGCAGACGACAGCAGCAGCTACTAATTAAGAGAGGTTGGCTGAACAACTATAGTTAGGCTGGAGGCCTGAAGAGAATAGGGCAACATGTCTGGCAGTGTGTCTGTGTGTGCTTTGCTCATGGCCCCCCGGGCTATAGGCTAGGGCCCCAAGTATTGCTGACTCAGATTCAGATTTGGCTGCAATACTGCTAGTGCAGCTAGTGTAGGGAATTTCCATATTAGATGGGACTCCACAACGTAATTACATGCCGACACCACTAGGAATTCTCCTCATTGAATACGCACCCACTACGGAGAACAAGAACCGGGGAGGGTCCGTATTCAATGAGGAGAATGTGGGTTAAGATTAAGACATTTATATAATTAACAGATCAGTACAATTAGTTCGGATATCAGCGCTGAGGTTCGATCCTGTTTCGTGTGTCTGTCTCAGGTCCGAACAAAGGGCCGCCCTCTGCGTCCGCGTCTTTCAATGTCCATGAGTCCGTCCTCCTCAAGGTGGGGGTCCCGCCCCAGCCAATCTAAGCCCATGTCTATCTGTGTTGTGTGACGTCCCTGCTGTGATGCGTTCAATTGAAATCAGTCATTACAATAACAAACTAAATGTAGTGCGTTCCTAGTGGCGTCGGCATGTAATTACGTTGTGGAGTCCCATCTAATATGGAAATTCCCTACACTAGCAAGCAGCACAAATAGCTCCCCCCACCCACCCAACACACAAACTGTGTTTCACGCTGCATCTGCAAAGCTTTCAGTTTCCCATTTCTGCTTTTCATTCATACCCCTCCACTTGGAGCCATCCAGTCCCTTTTCCGTGTCTCCGTCTTCCACGCGGTCGGTCAATACGATTCAATAAGTTTTATTGGCAGTCGATGCGTTTGCAGAGCGAAGGTGCAGATTTACAGCTGAGATCACAACAGGAAATGCATTTGCTTTTAATGGACCCCTGAAAGCACAAATCAACATTTCCCCGTCGCCGCTTCGTTCCACCTCTGCTTTCGTTTCCACTTGTGGATACTTGACGTTCCTGTTCTCCGACTGCAGCTGTGATGAGTCAGACTTATGGGCAACTTCGTGGATTACGAGCAGTAAATCAAAGATCACATGACCCGAGATCCTCAGCGCGGTTTTCGTTTCGTTTTTTTTGGTCAGAACATTTTTTGCAAGAAATTCTGTCCTAATGTCTTTTAAGGCATACATTTCTCTTGAGGGCTAGAAATGCAGCACACACAGTTAATTTAATGTATCTAAATAACTAATAGCCATACTCACATAAATTAAATAAGCCTTGACAGTTTAAGAAGCTCGGTTTAGGCCTTGGCTATTTAGCATCCTCGCTAATCCCTCTGTTGTTGTCTCTGGAGTTTAAGAGGCTCATCTGCTGCCATCAAACGCCTCAAACAACAGTTCTTCATACAGTATTTAAACGAAGACCAGTTTTATTCTCATGCAAACCACGAGCGAATACTGCAAAGCACACAGTGGGTGTAACATCAAACTAGCTGAACAGGACAGAGCATTGGAACCGAGGCCCTCGGTGGACCCCTCCCTGGCCGATTCCATCGCCTCGTTCAAGAATGAAGAAGTGACCAAGTTTAGATCTGGATGCCTCGAAACCATGCAAAGGTTAATGGTACGAAATCGGGAATGTCAAACTCGGCGTTCGTCCTCTTTCTCATGACTGAAGTTTGTTTCGGGGACGGTAACACACAACGCACACGCGGGTCTGTTTTGTATACGGCTTACAGAAGAGTGTGTCCGTTTATTGTTCGTCTTTATCCTCTCCGTGTTCCCTGATGTTCGGACTGACCCGAGACAGGAGTTCCGATCCAGCGCGTGCCTGGATGTTATTTCCTGTATAACATTATAATCCAATGCACTAAACAAACACTTTACAGTCGCACACTCTCTCATGTGAACAATAGCTCTGCAATTCATGGTGCTTTTCTTTACATGCATGAGCCCCAAATACTTAATAAAATAATAATTGTTGTTGTTTGTGAAGTTAAACATTCAATCATATTTAAAAAAGCACATATGTGTTGAATATGGGCTTAGTATTAAGAGTAATACCGATACTGGTGCTGCGGCGAGTATTAGTGCATCTAGGGTACTACTTCACTTGTATGTGGTATTACTACCACAGCGCATGCAACTACTATGAGGGGAAAAAGGACTAAATTGATCTGACACTTGTAATATCACTTTAAGAAAGACCTCAGGGGGGGGCTTTCAAAAAGAGGAATATCAAAGAGTGAGGAGTGTCATCACGAGTAAACGCTGTGCTGCTCAACGCTGGTGCAGACAGAGAACAGAGACCTTCACCGTGCTCATCCTCGCTCTGGCCTCATGCCAGACCTGCTCCAGCAGAGAACTGGAGGGGGGGGGGGTCCCCAGGTTCTGGTGGAGAGCAAGGTTCAGCCAGTGAAGAAGAAACTACGCGCCCGGCAGTCAATTAGCGGCTTGGATTTACTAACAAATGGTGCTCCCATGGTATCACCAGTGTTTCTCTCTCTCTCACGCACACATACACACACACACGCACACACACACGCACACACACACGCACACACACATCCACTCAGTGCTAATCAGCACACGCCAACACGGGGTCAGAGAGATGAGGAGGGAGGAAGAGAAAGAGAGACGAAGAGGCCTGCTATCTGCTGGAGTGGCACTCCACGAAGACCAACTCATCGGCTGAATCAGAAGCACGAGCAGCGCCGCGGCGAGCGAACGCACACAGAACGCCAACGTCGGAACGCCGCCGCAGAGAAACACACGGCGACCATGATCACTCTGCGCCTGAGTGTTTTTGATCAAATTATACTCCAAAAGAGTAACGGCATCCATCCGCTTCATGGTTTTAGGCTCGCATGGACATGTCACATGATAATACGGGTTAAATTAAATCAACAGTTTCTCCTGAGCTGCATCTTTACGTCCGTTCCATTAGCTGGCCTTCATCTGCAGTCTTCGCCAGTTTGTCCTTCAACATGTCAAATCCCCCTGCGTGCCTGGCGGTGTAGCGGTTAACAGTCGACATCGTGCACCACGGCAACCCGAATGACAACAAAACAATAACCCTACTTATCGGGTTGTTAATTATCCGAGCCGACAGCAGCCTAAAATGAATTCCGTGTGGTCATTATGCGAAGCCTGCGTGAAGTACCGAGCATCACAACACGGGGCGCCGATGGATGGAGAGGAACGGCAAAAAGAGGAAGACAGAGAGATCAGGGAGAAAGTGGGGGCCGAACATTATCTGGTAGAGCGTTGCCAGGGTGACGATCCCCCCCGCCCCGCCCTCACCTGTAATGCAGTCAACCG
The DNA here is from genome assembly GCF_040956055.1 of Brachionichthys hirsutus. Classification (NCBI taxonomy): domain Eukaryota; kingdom Metazoa; phylum Chordata; class Actinopteri; order Lophiiformes; family Brachionichthyidae; genus Brachionichthys; species Brachionichthys hirsutus. The sequence continues at coordinate 14,848,014 of NC_090904.1, forward strand.
ATATTTCTATGTTGCATGGAAGATATTGATTCCAACTTCCTACCTCTTAGACATTAATGACACTTCTCCTTTACCTCTGACAAATCAGGAGATCATGGAATAACCTTTCATAAACCCAAAGTCAGTCCCCTGTGTCGGCCTTATTAAATCTCCACTGTAAAAACAGCTGTAAACTCTTCAGTGACATTGAAATGTGATAATCCTGTCACGAGCACAGATCCATAAAAGAAACCTGTAAAAATGTCCTCTCGGATCAGCAGAGGATGCAGGTGTTGACGCCAGAACGGTACCTGACCCGTCTGTGTGGTACAAGCGGGTACAATCGCGTCTGCGCTGCAGACTCATTGTGCTCATGAACACTTCTTCAATGTAAATCCACCATGGCGGTTATTCTGTGGCGTTGGACCAAAAGGGTATACTGCCAACTACTGGCCTGGCATGCACACTGCAGTGAGTGTGTGTGTGTTTTCAGTGGAAGCAGTCCACCGAAGTGTTAAGGGAGAAACACTTGGGTGTGTCCCACTGTTGATGATGAGGTTATATGAATTTGGAGTGCGTGTCATCGTAGGCGGTTCGACAGACGAATGTGTACAACTCCCTGCCCTCGCCACCCTTACTCCCCCACCTCTATATCAATCAATCAAGGGCAATTATCGGTGGAATGACACCAGTAGAATGTGGATTAGGGGGATCTGTACCGTACAGCAATCCTCTCTCTCTCTCTCTCTCTCTCTCTCCCCCAGCTTTGCTCTGAATAGGCCCTCAAATCACTCAGCTTGGGCCCCTTTGATTGGTTGACCTCTCTGCATGATTAAACAGCCATTTTCATCACACCCACCATAGGAGAGTGACAGAATGAGAGAGAGAGAGAGAGAGAGAGAGAGAGAGAGAAGGAGACGGACACCCTGATAAAAGAGGTCAGTGAGCCATGACAGACATTAAAAATCTGAAGAGGAGGAGAATGAGATTCTGAGTGAAAGCTGGCCGGTATTCCTCGGGCACGAGCAGGCGCGATGCTGACAGTGATGGCGGGGTCCAAGTGTGACATCACACACACGCGTCAAGCTCGTCATCAGCCCGCCGAACCTTAACCCTAACCCGGCCACGAGGAGCTTCCAAATGCCCCGTCTCCCAATTTGAAGGCCTTTTTAGTCGATTGTTTCATTAAGTTAGTTGCTAAGGGATACTAGCTCCCCTTCTAATCTTCTGGTCTGTGTCCGAAATAGTACAGCGTCAACGCATCCCACCGCCGTCCTGCCTTTGCAACTGTCGTTTATACAGATGTGCCGAAAAGCAATGCATTTTAGGGACGGACACGGTAACTTATCGCATTACTTGGCGCTTCCCTTGAATGATGAGTGGAGTCAATGTCTTGCTCAAAAGCACTTCAAATCAGAGAGAAGGCTCACCACTGACAGTCCCTGCAGCGTGGAGATGCTAAACACATTGCAGAGTCACAGTAATCATTACTGTGAGCAGCAGACCTCAACTCTAATTCCCTGAAATCAACAGTCTGCAGAGTGGGTGAGTTTAATTTCCTTCTCTTCCCTGAAACCAAACTTCGCGTCCGATAAAATCTCCACCCCCCTTGTAACATCTGTTTGGCTTCAAAATGAGAAAGCTATGAAGCCAGGGTGGCAAAAGCAACGGCAGCTGTTCCTTTCCTGTGTTCGGCCCTGAATTAAAGTTTGATTTAGCTTCTTCTGAGTTCTCGTCGTCCTTAGTTCCAAACACTTTCGCATTTTCTTTCTCTGCCTTGCAGGGGGGAGCGTCTCGCTACAACATTATTTATTATTCTTCGGAGCAAGCAGCCTCGCCGCTGTTCCGATTCCCTGCTGCTGCCAAGTTCCCTCCTCTACCCGAGTCGCCTCCTCTTCTCCCTCAGCCGAGGTGCAGACGCTGGCATCGTTTTGTTTAGAGCTCTCCTATTCCGCCCTTTCACAAATCCATGCTCGGGGCTCTTATGTTGATGCAGCTTCAAGCAGACTTTTGAGAATGCGTCTGTGCCGTGGCCAAGTTAGACTGCAGCACTGATTGCCGAGGGCAGGATGAGGTGTGCCTCCAGAATGAGCTGAAGACAGCGTTAGGAACAGCGCAGCCTCTCAGATCTCTCCTCTTTACTGGTTTATGATAAAGAGAAGTCACAGCTTGATGGTTTTATTGGAGAATTTTACATTCTCTGCCCTCCTCTTTGATTAATCAATTACTTACTGGTTTTGTGGTAACGCTTCAACGGGTCAATTAGGCATGCAGTGTCTGTCACGTGTCCGGGGGGGGGGGGGGGCAGCCGGTTCACAAGGGACCGTGTCACACTGATCTCAAGAGCAGAATGAGGTCACACTCAAACAGTCTCATTCCTCATCGGAAACCAAGCAAATCATGGATCTTGGAAAGTTATGAGGAGGAGGTGGTTTGGGAGGGGTGGGGGGGTGAAAAGGCTTGGAAAGAAAGGAAGCAACTCCTCCAATCTGCCATGCATCAGCACGTCACACCAGTCACAAGTTACACGCCCCTTTTCATTCAGAACGCAGCGGGCTGAATGGGAACGCCGACACATTCCTGCGTGCTCCGGCTGCTCGTCTGCTGGGAGAACCGACTGGATCGGGCTAAATAACCCAGAAACAAGCGACGAGAACGCCCAGACCTCACTGCTGATCGGTGCGACAGCTCCTAGTGGTGCTGGTGGGGGGGCAGCTAGGGTCAGAGGTCACTGACCACAGCTACAGCCATAATGGGACAGCAATGTGGAGCTCACTCACACCCCACCTACACGGTCTTGGAAATAAAACCTCTGTGGCCCCATTCCACCTTTAAAAGAGGGGTCGGTCCGACCTTTGACCTCCCACTATCCCAATCCAGTTTAGAAGCAAGCATTCTCCCGCGCTTCTTCCAGGTCTGGTTACAAACTAAACCCCACCCCTTCCCGGTAGCCCACTATTGTCTGGCCTGGAGTACTTATTCCTGGAGCCCCCCCCGCCCGCTTTGCTTGCCTGTCCTCCACATGCGGTCAAGAAGGGAGGGAAGGGGCTTTAAAGCGCTCGTGTCGCTGCAGAACAGAGGCCTGCAAAAAGAATCAGGCAGAGCGGCCACCGATGTTCAGCACAACATTTCCCTTTAACAAGCCGAGGAAACACGGATTTTATGAGGTAGTGGAGGGAAAGCAACCATTTCAGCGTCCCCAAAACTACATCTATGCTAGAGGATTGTTGTCAGGCCTATAGGAAAGCTTCTAAAACTTATTTGAGGCCCGTGTGCATCGATCGGACTGCCTGTGGAACGCCGCCCTTTATCCTGCTGATGGAAAGAATCTGCTTTGATTTGTGTGCGATGAGGAGAGCATTAGCGTATAGCTGAACAGAGGACATGTCTACGGTGGACATGCTCCACAGCGGCACAAAGCCAGCGCACAATGGAAACCAGGCGGGCTACTCATCACTTCTCCCTCTTTAACCCTTTGAGAGGAGCACAAAAGAGGGAGCTGAGCAAGAGGCTGTGTAAAGAGAAAAGGGGGGGGGTCCGGGGAAAAGGAGGATACTCTGCACCGCTTCGTCACCATTTAAAGGCGAGTATACATCTAAATTCAGCTCCACTGTAAGCGTGAGGCAATGGACGCCAGCAACCCAAACACTTTCTGAGGCACTGATTGCAGCTCTGCAGTCAGTCGCTGCTCCCGTTGGAAAGCTGAACCGCCTTGAACCCTTTCTTTGCTTTGAAACAACATTTTTGTGGTTCTGTTTTCCAACAGTAATCACTTTTTATCTGGACATCAGTTTAAAATTAAACATTACTGTTGCCACAGTCAGGGCTTAGAAAAGGTCTGACCTGGACCCAGATTCCGAGGGCTCCCGCCGGGCCTGCTGTTAAACTTAGGGAGACAAATGGCTGGGAAGTCCTCCGGAGCGATTCTGCAGCTACAGCTATAGAAAACCAAAACACTGACGCGGGATGACATCGTGGATTCAACAAGGCCAAATGCTGATTCTGGTGTGATGATGAAAAGCTTGATATACTTGTCCTGCTTTCCTGTTGAATGCCTGCAAACATCAGACACACAAGCACCAGTCCACATCTAAAGGAAACCAGATGGGGGGGGTAACACAAAACGGATAAATGAGCACATATTCTCATCTCGTAAACTGGCTTGCACACACGAGCACAAGGTGCAGTGCAGGTAAGCCAGTAGAAAAGGTGATCCTGCTTGGGCCCTGCACGCATCATCGCCGCAGCCTCAAGGCGTCACCATCTCTGCTGACCTCTCCGGCGTTAGCAGCGCTTCCTTTCCCTACAATGGCTGCTTCTTGTTGTGTATCTCACAACACAGACACAGTAAAGAGGCCAGACGGGCAGCGTGCTGATTTATAGGGCCGCCTATGGCCATGCTTTCCCTCTTCCATTGGGCTTCCTTACATGGCTGTGGAGAAGAGGTCTGAATTATTTAACCCCCCCCCCCCCCCATGGTAAATACAACAGAGACAAAAGTGTGTGTGTGTGTGTGTGTGTGTGTGTGTGCCCCGTTAAACAGCAATGACTGGGAGATACAGTATAGAGGGAAAAAACAAATCAGGTGAGTAATTATGAGTTTCTGCACCATTAATGTTAATCACAAGCATAAATGGCAGCGCGCCCAGATAAACTGTTCCCCGTTTCACCTCCTCCACAGAGGGGTGTTACCTCGCATTAAACACGAGGAGCGCCCATGATCCCGCCCCCACGCCAACCCGCCCGGGAGATGGCATCCACCTGCATACCACGTGCACATTAACAGTGATGATGCGTCAGTGGTTCTAACCAACAAGCCAAACATGCCCAAAGAGTCAGACAGACTCTCGTAACCATGGTAACCAGCAAGCATTCTGCATCTTCGATCCCGAGACTATCAGTGTCTCATTGATCTGGTAGTCGAGTTGCTGGTCGAAGGATATGCAGAGCATTTACTTAAATTTTACGTTTATTTAGAAGGTTAATTCAAACAAAGTGCATGATCCGTGCTCTTTAGTTCATAATTCATTGCTAAATGACTTTTAAATATGTTGTGATTTTCACCATGGGAGCCTTGAATCACCTGAAGAAGTGGAACCGATCCTGCCTCGAACATGAGCAATACAATTACAAAATACAAATGATGGGAGTCGTCGTTATCTTGTGTTATAGGGAGGATCTGTAACCGACCGAAGCCAGCGGGGTGGGGGGGGGACCTCATGTAGACTTGTGCCCGCCTCATACGGGGGTGGTGGGAATTCAAGACAAGGCCACGGGGACAGGAGCGGAACGAGGGTCAGCGCAACTTCTATGGAACTCCAGGCAGGGCCTTGACGGTCTCAGCGGCGGCGTGCCAGAGGTCAAGAAAAACCAATGACGGCAATTCATCGTGATGCCTACGAACAGGTTCCTTATTGTTTAATTAAAATCAAAGACATCGCTCTGCTTCAAGTCTCAAGCAACAACCGATAGGAGAAAAGGAGAATGAAAATCCTGCTTCTCAACGGGCGGCGCCGACCGCAGTGGAGACCGAGCCTATTTTCAATTAGCAGCCACATTAGCTGGCGTGTTTGATTCCGTTGCAATGACGGAGATTCTTCTATTCCAAGTCTTCTTGAGCAAGTGGCCTTTTTTAGTGCCTGCTTCAAAACAGCCCCCCCCCCCCCCCCATCCGAGCAGCTGTCACTTTCAGCAAGCGCCGTGGAGGACGGAAGCGAGGGAGGGGTCCTTTGAAGGAATGGTTAAAAGTGAGCGATAAAAATAAACCGGGAGAGGGTAAAATTAATTATACATAACAGACAGTTCACTTGGATGAGCACGACGGAGAAACTACGGCTGCTTCTCTCAAAGACGGAGAAGACGGATACTCTTCCTGCTCTGCGCTAGTATTCATTTGGCTACACTTAAAGAAGGAGTCTTTTTTTAAGAAGGTCAAGATGTCAAAATAATGCAGAGAAAGCTTTCATTTCTGATTCGCCACGCTGCTACTCACTTTCTGCGTCCGCAAAATTCAAATTAATGCCGTTTCTTTTTGAGGGCCTGAACGTAGCTCAGTCGATCGGCGAAGCCGCTTCTGATTGGCACTGATGCGGTTTTATGCAGCTGCAAACTCTTCCCTTCTTATGATTGGCTACGCGCTGGCACTTTGCAGCACAACGCCACCGACCGACTCGCCATCCCTGCTTCTTATTCAGGCCAAATGGAGGTCACTCCTATTTGAGCAGTCAGTCAAGACGGCCCCGCCAGGTGTTGGCGAGTGAGTTTATTTCATATTAAGGCTTGTCGAATGGAGAGGAGCGCTGTGTGTGTGTGCGTGCGTGTGCGTGCGTGTGTGCGCGCGTGCGACCGGGTCCTCGGGTAAGGCCTTGCTGCTGGCCCCCCTCTTTAGTACATTTTGCTGCTGCTGCCGTGTGGCTCCTCGCCTCGGGGGCCCAACACAAACCTCAGTGATACCAAACAGAAAAAAGAGAGAGAGGAGAGAGAAAGCGAATGGGACAAGGCTCAGAAAGAGAGAGGGGGGGGGGGGGGCAATAGTGAGAAACGTAAAACAAGCTGATAAAAAAAGAGCCAAAGGCACCGACTGAACGAAGCGCCCTCCGAGCAGAGCGCCGGCTACGTTCTTTAGCGAGACTGACACAAATGAAAACTTATGTAATAAAAACTTGCCGTCGCCACCGGCTGTGATATGAAAGCAGATATTGCATTACAGAGAAGCGTCTATCGCACGAGGGGAAGAGCGTTTAGACCACAGCACGCCGAACACCGTCCGACATAACCCTGTACCGCGCTGCCCAGACGTAGTACCTAGTACATAGTACATAGTACCTAGTACACAGTACCTAGCGCTGCGCAGGGAATCCTGCTGCAGACGTAGTACCTAGTACATAGTACCTAGTACACAGTACCTAGCGCTGCACAGGGAATACTGCTGCAGACGTAGTACCTAGTACATAGTACATAGTACCTAGCGCTGCGCAGGGAATCCTGCTGCAGACGTAGTACCTAGTACATAGTACATAGTACCTAGTACACAGTACCTAGCGCTGCGCAGGGAATCCTGCTGCAGACGTAGTACCTAGTACATAGTACCTAGTACACAGTACCTAGCGCTGCACAGGGAATACTGCTGCAGACGTAGTACCTAGTACATAGTACCTAGTACATAGTACCTAGTACGTAGCGCTGAGCAGGGAATCCTGCTGCAGACGTAGTACCTAGTACATAGTACCTAGTACATAGTACCTAGTACGTAGCGCTGAGCAGGGAATCCTGCTGCAGACGTGGTACATAGTACACAGTACCTAGTACCTCGTACCTAGTACCTGAGCAGCAACAGAAGGCCCAAGGCAAACTCCGGAGACTGGTCATCCCATCGCAGCACACTGGTGAACTGGTCTTTAGGATTATCACGTCGTGACAGAGAAAAAGAAAAGTGATGCAGGAGGGCTCTGTCATTAAAAAGGGAAGACGTGCAACTACAGAAAAAAGTGAGTGCGGGGCGGAGGGAGGGAGAAAGGGAAGAGAAATAAGGACATTTGAAAGTCATGAAAAGGCAGAAGGAGAGATGACGGTAGGTTTCTGACAGGAAGCAGCAGAAATCTGGAGGCAGGAAGAACGGCAGAGAGGAGGTGCCTGGAGACGAGGTTTGTCACACTGGTTTGAACGTTCACCGGGAACGCACAGCCCGAACCAGCCTGGGTGCGAACGCAGCCCACACAACTCATGGGCCGGACACATGAACGCTCCGAATCACGGCACAGAACTCCCTGAAGAATGCAGACGTGCACCAAAAGATCCTTTCACACACAAACTAAGTCAACAGCCCCCGAAAGAGTTTCTCATTCCAGCTCAATAATCCCAAAGTGGCGATGGCGTTTGTTCTTTATTACTTCAGCAAGTATTTCATCAAAGTTACGGCACGCTGAAAGAAAAACACGTCGAGGACCGACCTCCGGGTGCAAAGGTCACAATTCGGTTCTCACTTCTGAGCGCAGCTCTTCTGCTCCGTCGCCCACCTCCAATCTTACCCGACCTTAAACACGCCGCTCGCAGAGAACGCCAGCGGAATGTGATGGAGGAGGAGCCAAAGGGTGAGCAGAACTCATGTCAGCTCGAATTCCGAAGTTCGGACGTCACAGATTTGCCCTCCGCGTCGGCAGCCGGACCGGACAGGGCAGATTTCACGATGCTGCTGTTGCATTGTGGGGCAGATCTGTATCATAATTAGGGAAGATTGAGGCAAATTGCCTGTAATTTTCTGGCTAAGTTGCAGCTTTCATGTAAAATGTCATGCAGGGTCACATTAAAAAAAAAAAAAAAAAAAACACTGCAGCGGCATCAGGTGGGGACCTTTTAAGTAATATTGTGGATCGATACTTGCAGATTTCCCCTAATTTCAAGATTTCAATGAGATAAGAATAAATGGTTGTTTGAACCTAAATAAAGAGCATTCAGAGGCAGCTCCGTTTCCACCTGGACACAAAAGTCCCGTGAAGGTTTGGAATGCGACCTTCCCGACAGAGACGATCACGATGCACATGTGTGGCTAATCTTTTAACCCACAACAACATTATATTACTTCCTGTCTCGTGTCTGACATTAAAAAAAGAGATTAGTACAAAGTCTATGTGCAAAGGGAGTTCTGGGAACGTCAAACCCACTTTGAATAGAACAACGCTTGTTTAGTTAAACCTCTATTGTGTAGCTTGTGGCGATGTCAGTTTGAATGTGGCGGCATCGACGACGGCTGTAAACCGGGCACCACCTCTTCAGCAAACACTCGCGTGATGGTTCGGATCCCACCGCACTTCCATGTAAATACTGGCCGTCAATAAGAAGCCTTTGAGCGACTCAAAGAAAAACAATCGTGTCATGTCACCCACGACGGTTATCACCTGTGGGTGGGTGTGTGTGTGTGTGTGTGTGTGTGTGTGGGGGGGGGGGGGGGGGGGTCTCAGTAACCCTGACAGGTGAAAGCGATTTAGTTAACTGGGATATGAGAATAAAATACAACAAATAGAACTGAGCAGAATCCGATAGAGAAACGAGAGCATGTTCAATAGATGACAACCGACCCCCCCCCCCCCCCCCCCCACAGACAGCCCGCACCACTCCAGCGCTTCAAAGGGGGGGGCATTCAATTCCTGTTCGTTATCGGTTATCGCTCTTTTCTAGCCCACACCAACACAATTATCAATTATTTAAAAGCTTGTTTTTGTATATATGTATATAAAAGCATGCACTACCCCCCCCCCCCGGAGAAATCCAACACAACTCCTCCCTGAGGTCCATTTAAGGGAACTGGCCGAGGCTGCAGCCACGGACGGATCCACGCAGCCTCCGCGGACTATTTGTCCAGCCGACAGGCTGTCAGATCCGCGGATGCGTCCGTGATTCGGTGCCGCCGGTCCTCCTGACGCAAAGCAGCAGCCGGACAACCCACGGAAAGCAGCAGCCGGACAACCCACGGAAAGCAGCAGCCAGACAACCCACGGAAAGCAGCAGCCAGACAACCCACGGAAAGCAGCAGCCAGACAACCCACGGAAAGCAGCAGCCGGACAACCCACGGAAAGCAGCAGCCAGACAACCCACGGAAAGCAGCAGCCGGACAACCCACGGAAAGCAGCAGCCGGACAACCCACGGAAAGCAGCAGCCAGACAACCCACGGAAAGCAGCAGCCGGACAACCCACGGAAAGCAGCAGCCGGACAACCCACGGAAAGCAGCAGCCGGACAACCCACGGAAAGCAGCAGCCGGACAACCCACGGAAAGCAGCAGCCAGAAAACCCACGGAAAGCAGCAGCCGGACAACCCACGGAAAGCAGCAGCCAGACAACCCACGGAAAGCAGCAGCCAGACAACCCACGGAAAGCAGCAGCCGGACAACCCACGGAAAGCAGCAGCCGGACAACCCACGGAAAGCAGCAGCCGGACAACCCACGGAAAGCAGCAGCCAGACAACCCACGGAAAGCAGCAGCCGGACAACCCACGGAAAGCAGCAGCCCGAAAACCCACGGAAAGCAGCAGCCAGACAACCCACGGAAAGCAGCAGCCGGACAACCCACGGAAAGCAGCAGCCAGAAAACCCACGGAAAGCAGCAGCCGGACAACCCACGGAAAGCAGCAGCCGGACCCACGTCCACGTCTCGTCTCTGAAACGCCGCTTTTTTATTCCAGAAGTGTTTTTTTTTTTACTCTCCTTCACTGCAGCTTCCAGAAACTCCCCTCACACGCACGCACACACACGCACGCACGCGCTGCATCAAATCTGTAGGAACTTTCACCAGGTGTTCAGCATTAATTGATTAATTACATTATAAATGAACGGAGTTCGTTAACCGGAACCAGAAAAGAATATCCGCAGTTTCACAGTTCGGCGTGGATCCATCCGAGCGGGGCAAACACGAGCCTCCCACGGCGGGCAGGGGAGAAGCCCCCACGGAGACCTGCGCCGCTCCAGCCGGCTCCACCGACACCGGTCCGGTCCGGTCCGTTTCATAAAGAAGCGCCGAGCCGGGGAGTTTCCGGTACTTACAGGTTCAGGGGCTCCTCCGGGGAGATCCTCGCCATGTTTTTAAATTCCAGAACTTGAGGACATTCCACGGGCGCGGGGCGGCGGGGCGGCGGAGCGGCGGAGCTCTGTCTCCGGCGGCTCCCTGCGTGTGAATGGAGAGGAATGCAACTCCGGCACCAGTAGAGGGGGGAGGGAGGGAGGGAGGCGAGAAGAGCGGAGGCGCTGCAGTGCGTCAGGCAGCCGATAGAGGGCGCCCCGCCCCGACTGGGTAGCAGCAGAGTGTATGATTAATAGATGCTGTAGATTCTGTATCTGTGTAAATACACGCAGTAGCATTGTTATATTTAATGGTGCGTGGAAAGACTGTTTTATATTAGCAGTACTGCGTATCAGGAGCAATTCTGAAATCAAGGGCTGTTTTTTTTTTTTTTTTTTGCAAATTCATGTGTCTGATTGTATACATCAGGTTTTTTGTGAAGAAAAATATAAAATTTATGATGTAGAAGTCTCAAAAGGCCAAGCGTATCAGGTTTAAAGATTTAAATAACTATCTGTAATAGTATTTGTCGGGTAAGAAAACATGACAATTGACGACCGATTTTTTAATGTATACAGAACCTTTTGACACAGAATGTGTAATCTATATTGAAAAGTGTCGTATAAATGTCACAAAAGTGATCATTTAATTTGACACGAACGTAAATCATGTCATTTGACAACTTGGGCCCAAACTCAACAATCTAACTCATCCTGAATTTATTTCCACTCCAGACAATCATAAAAAGACCTGAGCAGAAAACGCGTGAGCTAAATTTACAATGAGCGATGCTCAGAACAGAAAACCAGAAAACGCCCTGCGAGATGATGGGAGCCGGATTTGGCTGTGAGTTCCACAAAACAATGCAGGCTCCTAATTAAATAAGGAGGCCCCGGGCCTGCCTGTCGCGTCTCATCAGCTGGCATGTTCACGCCGACCAACTTGATAATTCTGGATAAGAAGCAGCACCCGTAAGCCAATCCAGCCAACCTCCAGTTCTTTCTCCTTTTTTATGATCTGCAGCTTCAGGACCGGAGAAAGTATAGCCTTGAAAGCTGAATTTGCGTATCTTCCATGCAGCCAGTGACTATCAGGAATGTTGACAAAGTGTGTTTTGGGCAGCGTTCCACGATGTGTTTGCAGCGAGGAAGCTTTAGGTATAACTGAGTTATTCAAACTGGCAGCTCAGGTTACCAATTGCACTCAGGAGAGCGGCAAAAAGATCTGGCACAAACCACGACACCTGGTCCCATACACTTACATGCTGATTTGTGTGTGTGTGTGTGTGTCTGTGCTTCATGGGGGGGTTGATTGAGAAAGATAAAGGCATTTGTGTGTGTTATTTGAATAAAAGAGCAGCTGAATTTCGGTGCTTGCCAGAAAATGCCCCCCCGAGTCTATCGCACCACCAGCTTTTAATGGTTTTCCAAGGCCCACTGTTTGCCATTAGGAACGGCTGGTCTGGCTGTGGCTTATACTGTGAGATTACTCTCACTTCCCATATGAAAGCCCCTGGACAAAACCGTTCCCTATCTCCCAATTAAACACTGACATGTTGATTAGCTCTGAGTTAGTTGGTTAGTGTGGTTTACATCCGTCCAGTTCCACTCCAGGCCTATTATAATTTCTCATGGGTATATGTTAAAATGCACCAGTCGGAGCACAAGCAGAGCCCTGTGGAAACCGGGCTCGAAAGACTCCGTACAGGCAATCGATTTATTTCTACTATTCGCCTCTGCATGTTGATTTGGGTTTTCTTCTTGATCAAAATAAAGACACAGCTCCTTATATATACCAAAATAAAATACTCCTTCCGTTCGCTCTACTTACCTGCAGCACAAGCATGCATACCTGCATACATTGCTCAGTGCTGTAGTTTTTTATTTTAAAGGAGCCAGATTAATCTTTCCTGTCGGAATTGAAAGCGTACAAGAACAAGTAGCTTGGGCTGAAAGCACAGAGAATATTAAACCAGTTTGCACATAACTGTTTGGTTGTTTTTCCTGTTTTTTTTAGCCTTACACTGTCAGCAGGGCTGTGTTTGGCAAGGAGAACAACCCTTTTCAGTGCGGAGACAGTGACAAGGAGTGACTGATCAGAGAGAACGCAGAGCCAGTTGTTCTGGAAAACACTCAGGATACAGTAAACTTTCATTTGAGTACACAGTACACACACATGTACATTTTGTGAAAACCTCAAACTAAGTCAGGATGTGTGCTTTACTACTTCACAGAAAAACAAAGAGGAAGAGCCATCCACATATTATGCGTATTATGAGAGACCGTTTTAAACTGACACTAAACTGTTTCCAGACATTTCTGATGAAAGATTCCATTCACCCAGATAATAATAATAATAAACTCTATAAAAAATACTTTCTTTATCAGAAAGATTAAAAGATTGTCTCAATAAACTATCAATGCTGTGTCTTCAACAGCACGTGAAACTGAAAACTTTTAATAAAATACAAAAACAACGACACAAATGAGGTGAAACTTATCAGCTGCGTGTTAGCGAGTGAAGTGCAGGTTTGTATATCTTGTAACCCGGGGTGATGCAGTTCGGTCTCTACAGATAATGACCCATTAATTGGCCAACAACAGGATGGCTGGCTCTGAGGTAGCACAGTTACAGGATCTAATCTGGCTAAACCTGTCTCATCTGTTTGTACTGTCGCTCCAATCCCATTTCGGCTCTTAGGAACCTCAACAATTATGGAAGGCTGCCATCTGGCCACATTGCTGCCAGATCAGGACATATAGAAACGTCTTGAAATAGCTTTTCGGAGCTAAAGCATAAGGTTGGCCAAACACCAAAAGCGTGCTGTTAGTGGGGGTTGACATTTAAGTCAATGATAAAACGTTCTACCTATTTTTTCGGTGCTCAAACGCCTTTAAGATTAGACCCTGAAGACGTAAGAAATAAATATGACATTTTAACATTGAAAACTCAATTTACGGATTTAAAAAACATCTGTTACAAATACATATAAACTCTGATTCACTTTTACTTTTCATGGTTGGTGTATAAAGATACCAAGAACAATCTAGGACCGTTTGGTGATGATCCAGATCACCGTGTGGACGGTGTGAATCCAATTACGAGGAGGAATGAGCTGCTCGGCGGAGGTCTGCGCTCTCAGAGTGCTTTTCTACTTATGAACGCACTTACTGTACAAAACAAGCTTTAAATATATTTTTTAAGATTTTTTATTGTCTTCTCATGAACTGCCATATGTTAAATATAAAAAAAAACACTGCATTAAAGTAACTCGAAGAATCGAATGGCAGCACGCAGCCTTATTAGGAAAGACACAGATCAGACTGTAACATAAGGAGACGATCAGAGTGGAGGTGAAAGTGTTTGTGAATTTCAGCATCATGCATATGCTTCCTGTTTGAAATAGTAACGTCTAAGGTAAGGTATGAGTTAAGAAAATGTCCACCTTAATTATTCATTCCGAGTGCATTTTAGTGGTGGGAAACCTTAAGAGACCCGGGAGACTTGTTCGTTAAATCACTGCAACCTTATAGGCAGGCTCGTTGGCTATGATTTAATGTGCATCTTTTCATAGACTTCAATTATCAATTAAGTGTAAGTGTACACCGCTGGGAATACGTCCACCGCATTAACATCCATTAGAAGGGAATCACCTGTCTCTGCAGCCGAATGTTTTCCTCTGGGCTGCAGTCTGTCATCGCTGGGAGAAATCGGCTAAGATAATAATTTTTAATTGCTCGTGAAATAATTTTAAGGTGTTCAGAAATCCTAAAACGAGCAGTTTGAATCGTCTTGCATGAGCGATAATTCTGTTGACTGAACCCTCCGGTCCGGAATGTGCAGAGGGGGGGTAAGGTCACCGTGATAGATCAGCAGATCCGTGGCCTCATTGGCATTAAAAAACATCCTGATCTGGATTAAATTTACGAGCAGCTACGACCTACAACCAAAAAGTTTGTGTAAAGTTTGTGTTTGTGTAAAAGCAGAAGTTTACTGTGAAGCTTCTCTGAGTCAGTGACAGAAGTTTGTCCAGCATATAACTGCTGCTAAAGAGATAATCCCTTTAATCCCTTTGCCATAACACGAATGGAGCGAAGTGACAGTTGGCGATCTTATGCGAAGCTACACAGCATCTCCTCCTCCTCTTCCCCTGTCCACCAGCTATCGTAAGCCTGAAGGAAGATGTGCAGCTATTTGGTTCAGAATTTTTGTGCTTAAAATCGTAATTAAAATCTCGTTGAGGTGAAGGGAACCTAATTAGTTAGAACACGCTTTACGTGGCCTCGCTCTGCCGGCCTCTGATGTGTCCGGAACACGCCAACACATTTCATTACAATCAGAAATTACAGGAATTTGTGTATGCTGTGACATATATATTTTATTTTTTTTACATTTCACTAGCATGAGAGTTGAAGGACAATTACAAGAGAGAGAGAAGTCGATTCAAATGCTATCACTTTAGCAAACTAAACCAAAATGTTGAAAAGGTAAACAGAGCAGCAGAACAGCATCGTAGCTTTATCTATGTTGGCATGCTAGTAATTAGCTTAAAGCACTGCTGTGTCTAATTATAGCCACATAGAGCTGCTGGCAGGGCTCTAGTCTCATTTATTCACGTCTAATTAATGATACTTGGAGTATAATTTTATATTTATGTAAAATATGTATTATGGTCTTGCGAGGCAGAAAGTGAATTATAAGGGTGGGATTATATATTAAATATTTCTCTTAGATTGAGAATAAAAAGGTTATACTGAAATGTGTGCTTTGCAATTATTTTTGGTTCCATTTAAACTTTATTTAACAGAATAAAGTTTCTCCTCCCAACAGGCAGCAGCACAAACAAACGGATCTACAACGAACAGAATGAAATCTAGACGACTCTGTACGGCTTCAGACAGATGAGAACACTCTCATCTTGGTGCCGCTCGCTGATCAGCTCCTATTTGTTTTTTACGTTGGGATAAATGTGGCTCTCCTACTCCAGGTGACTTCATACATTTCTGTGCAGACCTTTTCCTGGAAACCTGTGGGAGAAGTGTGTCACAGCAGCTCCTTCGAATGACTGCCTACTTTGTCTTGCTCATTTGAAATTGGCCGATGTATGCCAAGCTTTCACACCCATGCCAGGCTCTGGGTCTCGGTGACATTAACGGTTTTAGTCATATCTTGGCAGGTATGCCGATGGTTTCTCTGAGCCGTAAGTTTGGGGTTTGGCTGCTGCTTTATTAACAGGATCTGTCATCTCAGCGGGGCCCAGAACTGAAATTGGATCTCAACAGACCCCCCCCCCCCCCTGTTCAAGAATGATGGATTGTGTTGCCTCTTGACCATTCAGAACTTAAAGAACACCAAAGCCCAAGACACTCATTAAAACCCGTGACCAACATGCTGCACCTGTCTGGCTCTATTTTCCTCAGGTGAAATCTTTAGCGGTGCTGATAATGCTGTTGCTAATTTGGAGCTGCTTTAAGAAGATTAGACACGTCAGTTCTTACTAAAAGAGAAACAGACTCATACATCACAATGACTTCCCCGAGCCTTCATCACATGCTCTACATTCAATCGGCTGTACCAAGGAGCTTGCTCTTATCTTGACCTCGACAGAGAAGCTTGTCACCCTCACAGTAATTATACCAGTGCTGATGTCTCCTCTTTATATTGAATTATTGAAAAGGAGGCGAGGACACAAGATCCCATGTAGAGACAGAGAGCACTGCTCATGTCCCCAGAAGAGTAAAGAAGAAAAAAAATGGCCGCTGCTGCACAGAACTCGGACTTCATGCAGATGATAACGTTGACTCATACGAGATGGTTTAAGTCACATTAAAAGATGCATCCTTATATCAGGAAAACATAAATTCTTACTATCAGACACAATTTGAATAAAAAAAATGAAGTCATGGGGACAGAGTTTTCAATATGAACACAGGCCTCTTTGTATAAATGCAACACTTCCAGGATGGAGCGCCAGCTTACGCAACGCATGATGTGTTTTACTCCCCAGCGGCTTCTTATTAAAACACCCACAGGGGAGATTTCTAAGCTGTGGTGCCAATAAAAATCTGGTGCTTGGGAAACAGCAATAGTTCCATACAACAAATGAGACAGGTGAGATGAGACGGGCATTCCTGTCCCTTAAGGATAAATAATACAAATATCAGTAGTATCAGTCCTCAGGATGAGTGTTCTTACTGCACAGGAGAAACACATTGCATGTACTAGTTACACGTTAATACACATGAAGTTGAAGTAACTGCACACAGTTTTCAGATGTAGGCCACTATATGTTTTTCAAATCCCATAGCTACTTGCTGCCATATTGATGTTCCAGACTTCACACACAGTCATAAACATCATTTGAATGTTGCAGTCCTGAATATTGAGGATGAATTTATTCCCTCAGTGATCCTGTTGACAAATCAACCATTCGCCACGCAGTTAATAGTGAGAAACCCGTGACCTGACATCGTTCTTGACCAGACTGAGTGTGAAACTGACATTTGCGCTAATGAATACAAAGCAATGAGTTCTGTTGTACAGTCAGCAATGGCAAGGAACAAAGAGCTCAAATCAACTCTGATTATTTCATCATTTCCTGCTGGCGCTTCAAATGAAGCATTTAATGAAAGCATTTCAGCTTAAGCAGGTCACATGCTGTCACACTCGGCGCTTCTCCTGCAGGAGACAAAGAGACTATTCAATCTGGTCTGAGACCTTGAGGCTTCTGGAAGCTCGTGTTTCAGGACTTGCAGGAATTTTTATTTCCCTATCGCTCTGGACACACAGGTGAAAAAACACAATTCTCTTTTCACAGCCCGTCTTCCACTCGGGGACCGATTACAGAGAGAAAAGGTGACGTGTGGAATTAGGATGGGATGGCTGGCATCAGTTCAGTGCCTCCATCTCCACCCCGTCACAGCAGTGAATGGCTCTCACTCACGGCTGTCCCGGACTCACTCATCCAAGCACAACTCAAACCTGGCGCACAGCAGGTTGTGCTAGGACGCTAAGATACGTCTGGCAGTGCAATTCTCCTTCACGAGCAGATAGAGGGGTAGAAAGTTATTTAAATGCTAAACAATGCAATGCGATGGTGGAACTCCAGACAGCTTCAAGGTGTCCCTCCTATTTGGGATGGGTCATATGGGATGTGATGCATGAATTCAGGTGAAGAAAGTGGGGGGAACCCCCTCGGATCACATCGCCTGTGTCATTCATTCCAACTGACTTTTAGCGCATGGAGACAAACTTTGAGTTTGGCCACATATGCAAACAGAACACTTAGAAATGTAACGCAGATTTAGAAACCGCACTGAAAATGAGCTGCTCCTCACACAACTCTATAACCGGATTTTATTTTCATCTTGAGCTGCATCCCTGCGGTAAACGGAGGAGCAGAAACGACGCATGCTTTTATCCGTGCATGTGTTACCCACACACCAGTTCATACCCGGATTGTCAGCGCTCCCAAATGAAGCTTAGATCATCGTGAAACAACATCATGAGTTCAATAGCTAAATGATGTGAGAACAGCTTAATGCTCATATGAAAACAGAGAAGGTTCGGAGCCTGTTTTTTTACGACCCTGGACTGCGGATGAAGGACTGTGTGGTTTTAATTCTTTGCTCTTGTTGACGTTTCCACAGACAATGCATTAAAGTCGAGTCAGTTTCCACTGAACCTGCTTCCTAGCTGTTCATTATAAAGAGTTACACTGCTGTCAATCAGAACCAAGTGTTCCCCCACACCGTTACACAAGTAGAAATAGATATTCATAGTTTAAAATCTGTAAACCTACATTTTGTAAGTCAGGTATTTTCTCAAAATTTAAAGCTGAGACAGATCAACCGTCTCTGCAGCCTCACTTCAGCGCCAGCATTTTGGCTTCTTTCACTACATTGTTTTGGATGTTGGATTATTCCCGGCATTCTCATCAGCGTAATTCCCAGCAGCAGGAGGTGGTTTTCAGAAAACAGCGCTGATGATTGCACTGCTTATTCCTGACTCAGCAACAAACGGAAGACAGAGGAAGCCAGGGAGGAGTTAATGAACGCAGCGAAGCGTTGAGCAGTGAAGGCGAGCGAGATCCACCCCAGGAGCTGGTGGTGACAGAACAGAACTAGAATCAGACGTGCCTATAGTTTGGCCTGATGAAGGGCAGAAGTTGATTTTTGGATTAACATGTTTTAGCTAAAATGCTCACCATACTGCATGTTGAAGTATTTACTGCTTGGTCTTGCCTTCTTGGTCTAAAAACATCATCTCTGATATATTGAGATATATGACTGCTGCATAAAGAATGTGTGGATGTTTACCTAATTGCCATCGTTTCCCCAAACGAACACTAGACCACAGTCAGACATGCTATTGCTTGCTATTATATTATGCATTCATCAATCCAGCACATAAACTGAAACAGATAATTCAATAGTGGTCCTGCTACAGTAGAAACGAGGGGAATGAAAAGGGGGTGGGGGTGTATTGAACGTTCATTTAGCTAGGCCTGAATGCGTTTAGTCACAGTTTGATGTAGAAATTATGGGAACATTGCTTCTCAGTTCATTTCTGTAAATGCAACTCCAAGTGTCAAGAGGCAAAGTCTGCAACCCCTATTAATATTTAGCCAAGTAGGCATGTCATCAAGACGAAGGAACTACAGGCTTCCTTTGCCTCAGCACGCACACACACACACATACAGTAAACGTGCAGCGAGCTCCAGATGCACTTATCTAATGACCTTGTGCATGTTGATAAGATATCCCCATTTGACGCGTCTATTGGCCGACATGTCAGAGGATGTTTAGCGGCTTAGGAAACCACATCCGCCAATTGATTTCTTCGCGCTGTACTCCCCCCCCCCCCGCATCACACATTGTATGGCTTAATCCACTCTATTGTTGTGAATCCTCAATGGAATTAACAGGCTAAGGAGGAGGCACGAAAGAAAGAGAGACACATGGAGAAGAGATAGAACAAGCGATTAAGAGGCACTCGGGATGGGGAAGGTAAATTAGAGACCGCATCCTAGTGTGTGAGAAGGAGAATCAAACAGCGGCCAGATGCAGTCTGGGAGATTACGGCGCGGAAGAGATTGCATAGGATGTTTTGAGATGAGGCATATTTAATGGAAAAAGTTGTCATGAGGCAATATGCGCTCCCGCGCTATGGTGACATGCTACGTCTGTTGGCGCTGAGCTTCTGTGTCAGCTGCAGCGTTCAAAGTTGTGTTGCAGCATCTGCTCCCAGCTTTAAGCTCGGCTGCACTCATTAATCAGGAGAGTCGTGCATGAGTCAAAGAAGAAGAAGAACAGAGTGGATGAAGTTTATTTTTGGGTGATAATGCTGCAGCAAAAATTGGCAAAAAATGTTTTTGTGTGTTCTTAAAAAGTCCCCTCATGGGTTACCATGGTAGCGTGCGGCTGTGAATTTAGTTTCGGTTTCATTTTCAGAGGCATTTCTGGCTGAGCAGTTTGAGACAGAAATGAGGGACGCTGTCCTGCAGCATCTGTTTGAGACAGAAATGAGGGACGCTGTCCTGCAGCATCTGTTTGAGACAGAAATGAGGGACGCTGTCCTGCAGCATCTGTTTGAGACAGAAATGAGGGACGCTGTCTTGCAGCATCTGTTTGAGACAGAAAAGAGGGACGCTGTCCTGCAGCATCTGTTTGAGACAGAAATGAGGGACGCTGTCCTGCAGCGTCTGTTTGAGACAGAAATGAGGGACGCTGTCCTGCAGCGTCTGTTTGAGACAGAAATGAGGGACGCTGTCCTGCAGCATCTGTTTGAGACAGAAATGAGGGACGCTGTCCTGCAGCATCTGTTTGAGACAGAAAAGAGGGACGCTGTCCTGCAGCATCTGTTTGAGACAGAAATGAGGGACGCTGTCCTGCAGCATCTGTTTGAGACAGAAAAGAGGGACGCTGTCCTGCAGCATCTGTTTGAGACAGAAATGAGGGACGCTGTCCTGCAGCATCTGTTTGAGACAGAAATGAGGGACGCTGTCCTGCAGCGTCTGTTTGAGACAGAAATGAGGGACGCTGTCCTGCAGCATCTGTTTGAGACAGAAATGAGGGACGCTGTCCTGCAGCATCTGTTTGAGACGGAAAAGAGGGACGCTGTCCTGCAGCATCTGTTTGAGACAGAAATGAGGGACGCTGTCCTGCAGCATCTGTTTGAGACAGAAATGAGGGACGCTGTCCTGCAGCATCTGTTTGAGACAGAAATGAGGGACGCTGTCTTGCAGCGTCTGGTTGAGACAGAAATGAGGGACGCTGTCCTGCAGCATCTGGTTGAGACAGAAATGAGGGACGCTGTCCTGCAGCATAGATCTGTTTGCTATTTTCAATTCAATTCAATTCAGTTTTATTTATATAATGCCAGATCACAACATAAAGTCATCTCAAGGCACTTTACAGGATTAGCAGGGAAAGACCTGCAGGGAAACACAGAACCCAACTTGACCCACAAGAGCAACGGAGGCAAGGAAAAACTTCCCTTTAACAGGCAGAAACCTTGGACAGAACCTAGGCTCATGGTGGACGGCCATCTGTCTGGCCGGCTGGGTTGAGAGAGAGAGAGAGAGAGAGAGAGAGAGAGAGAATGGCAGGTCGGAGACGAGTCAAGGAGATGGATAGGGAAGTGATAGCGAGACAGAGCAGGAGCAGACAAAAACAAAATGCTAATGCTAGCGACGTGGACATCAGTGTTGAGGGACACAGGTCCAGGTTCTGCAGCACCACGGACAGAAGGACCTGAAAGAGAAAGAGGGACAAACAGCGGGAGAGAGAGAACAAGACTACGGGGAATAGAGACAGATTACACACATATATTTATAACATGAATAATCAGATAAAGGGGGAGGAGCTCAGTGTGTCATGATGTTAAGCCACCAATGCTGCCTAATGACAGCAGATTGATTATACTGATTACTGCATCGATTAGTTATAAGCTTTGTTAAAAAGTAAAGTCTTTAATCTACTCTTGAACAGTCTTGACCAAAGATATTTCATACAAGTGTTTGGGAACTGCGTTAACTCGTGGAAAAAGAGTGTAATATGTGACCTTTAACAAAAAAATAATGTTTTGGGTCAAACTACATTTGTGGGAGCAAGAGGAAGAGGCGAGGCAGTGAAAGTATAAACAGTGAAGAAGAGCGCTCGACGTGACTCAGCGCTCAGTTGCCATTTAGCAGTCCTGTTACTGGCGAGCCTCCTGCGCGACGGAGACAAACGACCCAGCAATGAAGGAAAATGAGGATTTTATCACTCATTTCCCTTTCAGACTGTTGTTGGCACACAAGACCCAGACTGCCTGCGTGCGAGCGAGTGTGCACAGAATCAAGTCGACTTTATTTATATCGCCCAAAATCACACATCACATTTTCTGTGGGCTTGAAAATGTGCACAGTATACAGTACAGCATTCATTCTCTGTCCTCAGACAAGACTCAAGAACAGAAAAACTACAAGCAAAAAGAAAAAACTCAGGAGGGGCCATAAAAGAGGAGATCAGAGGTTAGACAGACATGTTGCACGTACGGAGCAGCCAATCAAAGTCAGAAGGTACCGACTATAGTGTCAAAATGTATCGTATATGAAGAACATGGATCCAGGAAGTTGGCTCAGTAGACTGAATTGTCATCCTGCTGACTTCGACGGATTGGTAAAAAGAAATGCAAAACAGGGAACGAGAAACAAAATCAAACAAACTTGAAAATAAAATGATGATCTTTTTTTCTTCTTCTCCTTGTCAAACGTTAACGGTTGTACTCTCAGACACACACGAGCCGTGAGCTGCAACTACAAGGATTCAGAGAGTCTTTGAGTCTACGCGCCAGAAAGTGTGTGTCGCCTTCCTGTCAGGATGGCTTATGGTCGTTCGCTGGCCCAAGGGTGCAGTTTAGAGAAATGACTCACTCACAGGGAGAATCGTAGAGAAATGCCCAAGGTCTGGACCGTCTGCATGTTGTGTGCGTGTGTGTGTGTTTGCATGCAAGAGTGTGTGTTTAAAAGAACATTTATCTCATCCCCAGATATAATTACGCCGCCCCAGGGTAGACGGGAGTTATCCCGCTCTCCCTCCTCCTTTTTCAAACCTTCTTTCAACCTCCCTCTTCCTCGCTTACCTTCTCTTTCTCATTTGAGGTAAGAAAGTCGATCCAACCCCGCCGTCTTCGGAAGTCATTATGGGATTAACTTATTCCCAGAGTATGGATCCCTTCCTTGCAGACCGTGAAGAGGGCTCCCCGTTCTTTTGCTTCTCTGCACGCCGCTCTTCCTCGCTGCTGTAATCAACCTCCTCCAGCCTGGAGCTCCACCTCAAGGGAAATCACTTCTCGCTCCTCCTCACTTCATCCAAAATATTAATCTTCCACCAAATCTACTCAAAAAGTGAATTAAATAATACAAAATGCTTCTGGATTCAAGAGAAAGGTTATTGCAGTTGAGGGAGCGCCATGAAAAATGTTGGCGCTTCTTGTTTTAATTCTCACGCTGTAATGGAACAGCTTCAGCTGCGGGAGCTGACGAACCAGCCCGTGCTTTTGTAATGATAATAGCAGCATTCCCACAGACCTGACAGAACATCCACAGCCTGGGGGGAGAATTGTAATATCACTTCCTATACGTGAATCCTTTGCCCCATTGGCAGCTGGGTAATGACACCTGCCCACATGCCAACAACTCTCCTTTACTCTGAGGGCGAGATGAACAGCGTGTTCTGAGTCGATTGAACAGACTTTAGTGGGTTTGCAGTGCTTCTTCCTGCAGTTTATCACACAGCCGAGGCCTGTCAGACAAACGCAGTGGGTTAAATGACATCACTGCTGCCATGTCCTGCTCATAGAAGTATAAAAGAGAAATGGCTTGACTTGGTCGAGAGCTGAAGCTCAAATAAAAGCAAGGAAAAGGCCACCGTCAGTTCCTAATTGTTGTGTCTCTTGATTTATAGATATTATCAGGAGGCCAGACTCTATTCCCTTCTGTCTTCACAACTGTGCAGCTGTCCTCAGTCTTGCCCAGGGGCAATAATCCTAATGTGTTGGTGCCAGACACACACTCATGCACCCCCCCCCCCCCCCCCCCCCCATGCGCACAGAGTCACAATTAGTGTTTTTATAAACTGGGCAATGTGGCAGCCTTCCGTTAAAATGAAGCCACACACATTGTGGAGAAGGCTGGCCATTTATCTGATATAATGTGATTGTGTCATCGGTCTCAGTGGAGGCAGGTCAGGGTGGACCCCCCCCCCCCCCCCTGTTACTCACAGCAATGCTGGCCTTTGTTCAAACTCCGTCTGTCAGGCAAGCCAGGCTGATCACAATTGACAGCTCTGAGTTTAAGCACTGCTTTTCCTTCTGAACCCACGAAAGTAAAGCTTGGAAAGTACCTTGATATAACTTTCAAAGTCATCTGACGCTATATGCATAAAACTGACATCCCTGTTTGTCTTCACAGTGAATCAGAAAATATATGCAACTAGAAAAGCAGTCAGAGAGCGCAGCCAAGCAGCTCGTTCCCCTCCTAATTGGATTTACACCGTCCACATGGTGATCTGGATCATCAGCAAAAGGTTATAAATTGTTATTGGTATCTTTATACACCAACCATCAAAAGTAAAAGTGAATCAGAGTTGATGTGTATTTTTAACTGATTTTTGAATCAGTAAATGCAGATTTCAATGTTAAAAAAATAAATAAATTCTGACCTGATTCTGGATCAGATCCAGAAGACATTTTTCATGATAGTTCATAACGGACCCCTTTATGACTGCGAGTGAATTGAATCCATATGATTTTTTTTTAAAAGCCTACATTATAAGTAAATAAGAAAATTAAGATTTTTTTTTTATCCAGACGGGCATTCGAATCGCTCTCAGAATTTTATGGAATCTAATTTAGACCAAGACCCATCTTCAGATTTGTTTTTCATCATGATCCATCCACCAGTTTTTCCGTAAACCTGCTAACAGACCGACAGACAGACAAACGCTGTCAAAAAAGAGCTCTACGCTCTGCCCCTGCTGTATTTTACCTCGTCTTCTCACCTGATCACTATCCAACAATTCAGATTTACAAACAGCTCTTTTGTCCCTGGTCCCGCTTCTCACCTGCTGCATATTTTATCATTGTCATCTTCATTAATACAAGCCCGGTCTGAACCCCTCTGCCAGGTTGCTTTGTGTGTCTGGATTTGCCTGCCAGTGTTTTTCGTGTTCTTTCCTACCTATTTGAGCCTTTGCCTGATCACACTGAAAGTCAATCAAAGTCTTCATTATGGGCCATTTATCCAAAACAATGAGCAGGAATGATGCTAAACCGCTGAGGGAACCATAGAGGTCGATGGTAATTAAGTATGTTTTTGGCACTACAGCGGTATCCTCTGATTTTACATGTCACTTTATATCTTGTAATTTGAAATGATTAAAGTAGCACAAGAAAGAGCGCAAAATCATCCCGTCCGAACAAGGCAGTGGCGTATTTCAATGCAGGAGAGAAACGAACACAAATCACAACAAAAGTCATTAAATGAATCATGTGAAAAATATCAACAGCAGTAAACAAGATACCAAAACCTCAGCAGCCTCAAACCTATCAAGATGTCTGCTTCCTTCTGCCTCATTACGCCAGCATCTCTTTTATTTGCCCTCTATCTGCTGCACCCTCACACTGTAAGCTCACAGCACACAGAGCTATGCATCCTCCGGGCCTGTGAGATTTAGCCCATTTAAATCAGTGTGGATATAGTCCAACTTTAATTTTCCCTTTCCCTCAGGCTCAATTTTTCATCATTTCCATCCCTATATAGGAGTTGCTGCTCCTCCCGTACCTCTTTCTTTATCACTTCATCCCCCTCCTCACCTTCCTCTGTCTGACGCTTTGCTGCCTTTCCCTCCTTTCTTTTTCCCTGCTAGACAAGCGGCTACCCTCAACTTCAATAACAATTTCCCACCACAGAAATAGCCCTGGCATGGCGCAGAGATGGGTTGTTAGTTCAACCCCCTGTGAAAGAAAGCTTTGTGATATGTGACTCTTAAGGGAGAGTCGTTTACTGCATTTAGCCCTATCCATCTTTCTCTTTCTCCTCTATACCTCCTTCCAATCTGCTGCTTCCTGTTTTTCCTCTGCTTGCCACTGTCGCGGGTTCAGTTCTTCACAAGGCCACAAATCCTGATAGACTCAGTCTAAATGAATAATGCATGCATGTTCTAGCAGTTGGAGGGAGAGAGAGAGCGAGAAAGAGGCACCAAAAGAGACGCTGGGTGTGTTTTTGGAGAACTTTTGTGTCTTGAAGGTTCATACGAAAACGCTGAAGCTGTCACCGAACTTTAGATCCAGTCTATATCGAGCGTGTTCAAGAGGAATGTTTGCATTTGGCAGTTTCATGTCAGATTCTGATCTTTTTTCGCTTCAGAGCTTCAGCAGCGACAGGAAGTTGTTGGATTTATTCCCATTCTGGTGCATGATTGAGAACCTAACTCTGGATTTGGAGAGCTTTAATTTCCGAGATAGAGTGTAAAGGTTTCCGTGTCGATAATACAGCGGTTTTATTCCACTGTGCCACTGGGTCCCTTTAACCCAGCAGAACAAAACATTTGATCACATCCTCTCATGCAGCTATGATGGAGTACGCCAGCCACCAGTGGAACTCGCATGCATTATCAATCACGTCCGGGGGTTTTAGTTGTACAAGAAATAATATCGCCGAGCACCGATCAAAAGGAAACGGTTGTCAAAGGAAAATCTTTTCAAGATGTAGGGCACTAGGTTTACCAAAACACAAAGGCAAGGGGCTTTTTTTTATTTAGCTGCATGTATGTTCTAGCATCTAAATTCAACATGTGTGTGCGTGACACAGAAATAAGTGTGACCACAAATATGAAACAAGACATCTCCAGCTGTATGCAGTATACATGAGGGAGCTTGTTAGTTCCTCCCGCTAACGCTCTCTCTCTTCCAAAGACAGGAAATTGGCACGGTGTAACCGTGACATATATCTCACGGGACGCATGCGGAGTCAAGCGATTCCGAATAGACGTGGAAAGAGCAGAAATAGAAGGCTCCGTTTCCACTATTATTAGAGAGAGAATTATTAAATGAATGGAAGCAGTAGGGGGCTCTAAGCTAAATTAAGTTTGTGGATGTAAGTGACAAACTAATGTGTTTAGACAGCATCTGTAAAGTGACTTTTTTGGGGGGGTTTGGAGACGGTGTTTAACCAGGTATGAAATGCAGTCTCAGCAAATTCCAGCACTCCAGACACAGTGGAAATTTGGGTGCCTTTGATGGCAGGTTGCTGACTGATGCAAGCCGACTTCCTGCTGCTCACGCCGACAGGCCGCTCAGGCGCCCGTCTGAGCGACTCTGCAGCAGAATCACACAAACGTGGCGGGACACTTTGTTTCCAGGCAGAGTCGTACCTGCGAGGGCAGCCTCGCCATCGGCAGCGCCTTTAACCTTGACGCGCACGGCGTGTGACCCAGATACATGCCTACTGCCGCTACACAGGCGCACAAATGCACTCCAGCGTTCACACACTGCGTCATGTATGCAGGTTTTATTCTCGAGAATAGTTTGGATGCGATTGAGAGTTCACTCCAGTCGGATGCAAAGAGGACAGTGTCATCTCTCATGGGCACCTCTTCTTCCTCCTCCTCCTCCTCCTCCTCTTCCTCCTCCTCCTGTACAGCAACCCTCCCAGACATTGGGGGGGTTGCTATGCTTCTGTCCAATCGGTGAATACACTGTTAGCTTGGAGGGTTCAATCATCAAAAGGCTGCTATTAGGCTAACGATATGTTGAATGTTAGCACGCTTGCTACTCTTACCTGCTTGTGAACTTTAATCGCCTACTTCCGATTCGTTGAAAGGCAGACGTACCTGTGCCGATGAGGCCAGTGTAAATATTGGCAGGTAACTTTCAGCGTTAATGGTCGACATCAGCTGTGACAAGCAGCATTTGATCAACTAAAGAGTCCAAATGCACAGATATGCACAGAGAAAATGAGCAACGAGAGGATTAGGTTATATGATCTCTATAAATGTTTAGTGGATGTTTTGAAGTCTTTCCTGTTCAAATAGCCAGACATTGTAACTGTCAGGATTCCAAGACAATTAAACAAGATCTAAAGTTTTCAGACCAAGCTTTTAGCTTTCAAGTCATACTGAGCAATACATTTGTAAAGGTTTTTGTCATAAATCCATGGGGGGGGGGGGGAATACTCCCACATAATGAACACAAAATGCTTGAATGGTCCTACACAATATATTTCAAGTTCTCTGGCCTTTGCCTACCTTAGTGCCATGAATCATCGGCATAAACGAGCGCTTTGAAGTTCTCTGTGTGATGCTTAACATGTCAGCGATTCAGCCAGGGGGATAAACAGTTAGTCAGCTTCGAGATCAGCATCAAAACACGTTTCGACAGTCCGCTTGAAAAACCAGCGCACTCCTCTGTGGAGTAGTAATATTCCACGTTGCTGCTTTCCTCCTCTAATGCGTTTGATCTATGTGAAACGGTGATGCACTTGCTGCATATGTGCAGTGTAAACATACATTTCTTGAGCTTGACAGGTGTGCACACATAAAAGGTGACTGGCTCGGAGCATGTTCGGTTCTGTTTAGCGATCGCCATCCGAACTGCTTCTGGCAAGTTTCATTTCTCAGAGCGTTTTGTCATCATTTTCCTTCTTCGACAAAGAGCCGATTGGCGGAAAGATGGACACCGACAAGAGGGAAATCTCCAGTGCATCGAAAATATTGTTTTGTTTTCAATCTCATACATTGGATGGGAACTAATTCACTAATCTAAATCATTTCACACCAAACAGTGAGAACTCTTCACTCGTGCTTAAATTGTTACAGATCCAAAACACATTTTCCAAAGAAGAATCCCCCCCCCCCCCCCCCCAAAAAAAAAAAAAACAGCACACGTGATTTTGTAGAAGGACATGGGCGTTTGTTTTGAAAAGACAAGCAATTAATAAATCTATTCTGGATGAGGAGGTTGTGGATGATAAATCCGGCGCACATTTGTCTGTCAGCACAGTGATTCATTACCAGATGGGAACTCTGAGGTAATCAGGTAACGCACCCCGATACAGAGCAGACTGAGAGGGCAAAGAGGAAATGTGTCAGCTATTCTGGTCTCATGCTGCCGTTTCAGTGAGCTGCTCAGGTGACAGGTGAGCGAGAGAGCTGAAGGATGTACAGTCCTCCTAACACACACACACACACACACACACACACACACACACACGTTCCCACTGTCACCCAGCGAAGAAGACTTCCTGAGTATTTGTAGTCGAGTGTATTTGCCATTCGGTAACTAGTGTGTCTACGTGTGTGTCAGCGAGACTGAAGGCCCTTCAGATTGTAGAGGATGACTCAGCAACGCTCTGTCCCCACAGGAACACAGGCTGCTAGCGCTCAGCTAATAAGACGCCTGTTAGAGCCAATGCGTCGCCGTCCCACCTGAACACTGCAGTGAAGGAGTGGAGGAGGGTAAAGCAGAGATGCAGATGTATATTAGAGAGAGGTGAGTGTCCTGAAGACGAGGGCGCTTGCCCCCGAGCACAAGCTGCTGCATTTTCATGTATCACACTGCGTTAGATGACTTTACACTGGGGGAGCCACGCATACATCTGCTGCCGATTTCCTTTAAAGGTCCAATTTATACGATTTAGTATCACCTAGCGATTTG
Source organism: Brachionichthys hirsutus (assembly GCF_040956055.1). NCBI lineage: Eukaryota > Metazoa > Chordata > Actinopteri > Lophiiformes > Brachionichthyidae > Brachionichthys > Brachionichthys hirsutus. The sequence continues at coordinate 14,877,245 of NC_090904.1, forward strand.
GTAACAGGTTGCAAACGACCCAATATCCCTTGAGACACCATCTCTTCCAGTTGCTGCAAAAATCTTCATGTTTTTCTTTTTTCTTTTTTGGAATCTAAGATTGGTTTCAGCTCCCGAGAAGGTTCTCTTCCTCTGTGGTTATGAAACACTCCATTTAAAGGTAACAAAAACACACCATTTTCATGATCAGGTAATTATGCACGATTTAAAATGAAATCAAGAATTGTTTTTTTAATACTTATTTAATAATAATTTTCTGTTGCTTCTGTCTGACACATTGGACCTTCAAAGATAGATTTTTGTCTGGTAATATTTAGGGAACTCTTAAACCCAATCACAAATGCGTGGAAATGACCGCACAGTTCAGCTCTGTTTGAGCTGTTTCTATCCTTAACGTCTCTCTCACCTGGATTGTGGCATGTCCTAACTAAGAAGGTTAGTTAGGACATGCCACCCCCAGAAGAAGGCATTACAAAGGCAGAGGGAGAGGGTACCAAGCATCAGGCCCAAGCAACACACATTCTAGTGCAGACATACACCAGACAGTTGTAGACACATGCAACTGAAGAAAGACTGAGGGACACTCATGCAGTCGTCCTCTTAAAGCCACCAGTAATGTCCGACACATTGCGTGTTTTGACTCACATGCACACATCTCAGTTCAGCTGTGGGATGATGAAGTGTTGAGTTTTGCAAACTGAAACCTCAGAATCGGCCAACTGATCAGGAATGTTCTCAGGCTGTTTTGGGTGATTGATTTTCCCTCCTCACTGGTGTTGTGCTATTGCTGTACAGACCTCACAAACCAGTGCTGGTTTCTACTCCCAGTGCTTCATTTATGGAGACAGAAATTGAGATTTTTCTCTAACTTTGTGCTACAATCAGAGGATTTCACCGCTAAAAGGGGCTCAGATCTGATCCCTGGTGCATCCCCGTCACTCCGACAGCACACGTCACTGCTGTCATAATTGTCATGCATGTCCTGAACGACTCTGACATATTGCTCTTGCTAATACTGTCATTAATATTTTCCTTTATACGTCTACCACGGATGTATATTTCCTTCCTGCTTGATATCAGAGGCCTTAAAGATGGATCCAAGCATTGCTTCTCCTTTCTTCAGCATCACAGGCAACCAGCTGACTTGTGTGATAGAATTTGGGAGAGGGAAGAGAGGGAGATCCTTTAACACAGCAATATAATGCTTTTAAATATTTAAGCAACTTTCACGTAAACATGCTACTTATGGCTCATATTTAGAATCTAGATAATTTGATGAAATGGAGATGGAGATGTGTACTCTCTAGTGTTCTCTAGTTAGTCTTCCAATATGGAAGAATCACAGATGCGCGCTGATGAGACTGTACGAACCTGCCACTCCGAAACTCATTAGCAACGGGATGGGAACGCAGCTCTCGTGCACAACGCCCAAGCGGGAGGTTCGTGTCACAACTGCAAACAGCAAGCAGGAGCGCTGGAGTTAACTGGCACAAGCCTGCTTCCATAAAAAGCGGGCTCAACAGGTGATTGCGTTCATTAGTTTCAAAAGTAAATTGAGATCATTTCACGTTCATATTAAATGAAGCTTATCATTTAGTACCAATCTCAGCGCTAAAAACAACGCCACAGCAGCACGTTTCCGTGGATATACCTCATCAAAAGACTCAACAGATAGAGATGCTTTCACACCATCAAGGGTTTATGTTGAAAACAATATGCAGCAATAAGGCGGGACGGCTTCAAGGCGATCCTTGCAGCTCCGACTTTACACTGTGAGGTAAAAAAATAAATATCTCCGCTTTGTCAAGGAGCACAAAAGGTTAAATATGAAGTGTGTGGAGGAGACTGGCTTCCGCTTCATGAATTATAATGCGAGCTGTCACACTGCGTGTCTTCAGGATGCTAAGTGGCTGGTTCACGTCGGGACAGAGCGGCGACACACACCGTGATCATGACCAGGAATCGGGCTGCGGCAGCTCCTCCAGTATCTCACACTCATCACGCTCTGTTGGTTTAACTTTAGATGCCGTTTAAAATAGGGTTTCATTTTTTTTAAATCACACAACTTTGACTCGTAGGTAATCTGCAATACCTTTAACATGCCAACCACACACCCATGCACATCCTCTTGTTTTTTTATATATCTATCAGTGCATGTATCCGTCTTGTCCCAATCTGCTGCCTATATATATATATATATGATTGTGTATATGTGTCTTTGTGTGCACCTTCTGTGTGTGTTGTATGTAAACAGCCAGTGACAGTACGTACCAGGCCAGAGCCCCAAACAAGCAGCACAGCAGGGGGGGGGGGAGAGTACCCGGGGGGGGCCTCCATGGTGCTGGACAAGACGTGAAGGTCACGTCGCGAAGCATCCGATCAGCTGACTGAGCTGCTGGCCTGGGTGGGGCGTGTTTTCATCTTCCTCAAAGGACGCTATTATGAAATGCTCTCGAGGCATCTCTGTCCGCCTTTATTTATCGAGTCCATTTTGGGCATCAATAAAGACGTGTTTCCAGAGGACGCGGGCGTTTCTGTCAGCTGTTGACTTCTGCTGTGAAATAAACAGTAAAGTGTAGCCCTCAAACATGCATGTTCATGAGCACGGTCCGGAATCTGAATGTCTGTTGTCGTTTGTTTGGAGGTGTGGGACGACTTTTACAGAATTGTCTTTTTATTTTGAGATAGCGAGGCTTCTTAGCGAGGTTAGGCCGATGATGTGCCGTTACAGCTTGTATGTCGTTTAGGGCAGCGCCTTTCTGGAGGCTTGCTCACTGAAGGAAAAGCGAGATTGGATTCCAACACCTGACTTGAATCAACCTAACAGATCAGTGAGGGCTAAACCAGTTCCATAAAGGTCAATGGACTCTCATCCAGCAGGACTAATTCTAGAAGGGCTCCAGCGGGTTCAGATGCGTGTGTGTGCGTGTGTGTGCGTGTGTGTGCGTGTGTGTGTGTGTGTGTGCAGGCTATTCAAGCAGACAGAGTTTGGATATTGATCAGTCTACCAAAGCGAACAGCAGTGGCTAGAAGAGAGCAGTGATGTCATCTCGGCTGAACAAAGCCGTCGATTAGAAACATCTGAAAACTTCAAACATATATCGAACGGCTAAAAACAAAAGGCGACTGAAAAACTGTTGATTGATGAAACATGAGGAGAAATAAATTGTGTTATTCTGTCAACAATGGGGAGCTAACAACCGCTCTTAAAAATGAATGCGCTCTACAAATACCGACGCTAATATTGGGTGAACACCTCATGAATTTAATCCACGTATTTGTTTCAATGCCTGTGACAATGATGACATACTTTCAGCCTGAACATCAGCCTGCACTGCTAATTCAATTCCTTTATTGTGCTGAGGAATTCCTGATTCACCATTAAACGAATATATCTAGTCCTTCCGTTGCTTAGAAACAGTTCCTTCACACAAATCACAGAAATACTTGAAAGGTTTTCATCAGACAAGGACAAAATCAAGTTAAACTAGAAAAGCACTCAGAGGGCGCAGACCTCCACCAAGCAGCTCGTTCCCCTCCGAGCTGGACTTACACCGTCCACATGGTGATCTGGATCAGCACCAAAAGGTTCTAGATTGTTCTTGGTGTCTTTATACACCAACCATGAAAAGTCAACGTGAATCAGAGTTGATGTTTATTTTTAACTGATTTTTGAATCCTTAAATTTAAGATAATTTATTGACTCCATTCTGGATCCGATCCGGATGAAATTTGGTGGTAAGATAGAGGTCCCCCCCCCCCCCCCCCTACATGACTGTGTCAAACATCATAAACATCGGTCAAGAATCAATCGAGATATTGAGGAACGAATTTTGAAGCTCCATTTACTGCAATGTTTACGTAAATGTCAAACTGATCCAGAATACAGGATCTCTTCTGGATCGTCACTAAAATGAAAAATTAATCTAGATCCATCCAGAACTTTTTGAGTTATCTTGCTAACGGACAGACAGACAGACAAACGCCGGCGATTACATATCCTCCACCTCGCCTCGGCGTTGGTAATAAAAGAGGAATCATATCAGCAGACCTGAGGAAGTTTCTCTGCCTCGGCCGGCTCATATTGCACCAGCAGGATACCTCTTTTGTGTGTCAAAGAATTAGAGCAGGAAGAGAATAAAAAAAAACACAAGGAAGATGAAAAGAACATTTATAGCTGCAGATTGTAGAAAAAGATAGTCGCTACCTTTTATTCATGGGAGTTTCCGCAATGCTTCAAACTGATTTCCTAAAAGGTGTTAAGAGAACATTTCTATTTGTGTACATACACCGGGGTGACTGAACCTGTCGGCGAATCCTCTAAACTCATCTCTGCCAGTTCAATAAATAATCTTTCCCAAAAATGTCTCCATCACTCACAGGTCAATTTCCCCTGCTGTCTGGCAGAGAGGGCTCCCTGGGGAGAAGGGAACGAGGCAAGGCACACAGCCTGCTTCCCAATATCGAGAGGGGAGCTGCAGGAGGAGTCACTCTTTACCCAAATATTTCTACACCTTACTTGTGAATATATCGGTAGAAGGATGTTGAGGATGGAGCTGCCAGGGAACAGGGCTAGAGGTCGACCCAGGACGAGACACATGGACGTAGTGACGGAGGACGATGCAAAGGACAGGGTGAAGTGGAGAAGGTTGGTCGACCCCTCACGGGACAAGCCAAAGGAAAAAGTAGAAGTTACTGCAAATATGTCAGAAGTCAGTTACCAATCAAAGGTTTACAGGTTCATGTGGGAACAAATGATTCAAACCAGAAGACAACAGTGGATTCCTTCCAGCTGTCAGCAGCACGCACTGAGAGTCGATGGCAGACACAAGGGCTGAGGCTCGCGGCGCGTTTTAAATCATGTATATGTTGGTGGAGGGAAGGTCAAAGAGTGGCTGAATGCATCCTGTGGTGTCGTGTTATTTAATGGGTGAGGACGGGTGCTGCCAGTAGGCAGGCCGAGGGCAGTAAAGCAGCGCTGGGGTCACATGCAGGTTGAGGTCTGGGCCCAAAGGTTCTCACGGGGATCACTGACTGACCAGTACACATCGAGAGAACTACGCTGATGCTAAAAAGTGAGCAGAACACTGTGAAAACAGCCGGGAGACATGTTTTTGAGGCTCCGCCTCGGCAGAACGCTTCATCTGCCGTCCGGTGCCAGGAAGAGAGCGGCGTTCACACATTAGAGCGTGACCTCTGCGGGATGACAACAACGTGAGATCAAGGTGTGTGGCAGGGGAAACGTGTCACGCTTGAATGTGGAGCAGAGTCAATATATCCTGAAGATTTAATGACTGATTAACTAACAGCACATTTAATGTTCTTTCCTTAAATAAATGCAGCCCTTTTTTGTGTGGATTCCATATTTTGCCCTTCCTTTGAGCTGCGTTGTGAGATGACACGCATAAAAATGTGCAAGAAAGGATTTTTTAATATCTGTTTATGAAGCCCCTAAAAGTCACACACACACACACACACACACACACACTTTGATAACGTTATCGACGGATGAATAAGCAGCTCCATATAAAGGTGATTACTGGCCACTGTGTGTGTCAAAGGAAATAGATTAGTCACCGTCTCAGCTCCTCCACATTTAATAACACAACATATAAACAATCCTTCATGCCGTGTGAGTGGAAAATAATTATCTGCAAATTGTTAGGCTTCAAGGAAGCTGCTTTTTTTTTTAAATGCATCTGTTTCACTTTCATCCAAGCTATTGTTAAAATCACATTTATTTATAACTTTACTTTAGGGCATTTTTTTTCCAAAGCATTTTAGCAGCATGCTAAGAATGTGTTTAAAACAAGTCACTGTAAAAAAGCATAAACAATAAAATAAAGCACACAAAACCAAATGTGCCAGCATCGCTGACCTACTTGGGACTGGTGAAAATACACCCTCCAATGTCATTTTGGAGAAGATTCCATACTAGAGAAGGTATTAGTTCCTTGTGGGGTTTCCAATTTGACTTTGAGGTGAAAGGCGGGATCTCTCGTTTAGTTAGGAGTTAGGTTTGTGTCTGTGTGCACAACTGCAAATGATAAATGAATAACACACACAAAATATAAGATAATAATGAGAATCCCTTAAACAATGAGAGAAAATAATATGTTGCAATCAGTTTAAACCTTATTTAGCACTGAGCAACAGTCCAATAGGGCTGCCAGAGTGTCTATGAGCAAGAAACTCAGAATCAGGCCATCCCAGGATCCTGCAAACCAGCGTTACGCAGGGATGGAGGACTCTGAGTGGAATACTGCCATCTATGGGCTTAACCAAGCTCCCATCGATGTCTCTGGAGTCACACACACACACACACACTTCCTTTCCTCTCGTACCTCCCGCCTCCACCTGAAGTCTGTCAGCTTGGTGGTGCATACACACAACGCTCATTAAAACCTCAGCAATGTGCTCACTGCAGCTCTCACCTCCCTTCTCAAATGAAAGTTGACAACACATGACCTGCAGACCACTAATGATGGGCACGAGTTGCCCTGTTGCCACTGGCCAGCTTGTTACCGGGCAGAATCTGTCAATAGGTAAAGAGATAGAGGGCATGACGAGCACACTTCAGGAGCACAAGTGCACAAAAAACCCCACAGTAAACACACCACACCTGGTTCTGTTCTGAAGAGTAGCTAAATATGAACGTCCCTCTGCTGCCATGACGACCTTATCATCAGTGCGGCTGATGCACATCATGTGCCGGTGAAGAAAGCCTCGCTAGGACGGATCGCGGAAGTGAAGGCAGCTCATGGGACGTTTACGGTGAAATTACAGTCAGTGGGGAAGGAAATTGGCAGCGTCAAATTTATGTTCTCGAAATGATTGCTGGCGTAAGTTACAAGATGAGTTTCTCCTTTTCATGCTTCTATTCATTAAACACATGCCAGGAGCTGGAAACAAAGAAAACGGCACATTTGTAAGACAAAATGAAAACAGAATCAAATCAAATATTGTCATTAGCATCAAGCTGCGCTGGTCTGCGCTACATCACTTCACTTTTGTGACACCGTCTTCAACAGGAAGTCACCGTGCAATGCCGCCTTTGCCCAAGGGATATATGAAAGCCAGCGCCTGTCCCTGCTTAATCCAACCCTCTGTTGACACAGGAAGTCTGCGGGAGGATGCTATGATAGAGGCTTGGCACGTGTATGAGCCGATGGGTAATCCACTTGTACTCGCTTGTCTTTGCGTGACAGAGCCGATAGAAGCGTCTATCTGGGAAGATGATTGTTCCACAAACAGCACCCGGACATCTCTGACACTGCCTCTCTGTGCGAGTACCGGTACATGGGTGACAGACAGAGAGGGTACACATTTAGACTTCCCAAAGTGACTTTCATTATCATTTTTACACTCCAGGGATTTCAAAGCGCACCGCACTCTCATTTTTTCTTTTCCTTTTTTAGGAGAGGCCCACTTTTGGAAAGCATTTGGTTGCGTTTTAGTATGCGAGGCAGGTTCTGTGATAATTCATATGAACTTTGGTCACCCATGACTGAGTTTTGTGAATAGTCTTTAGTCCGAAAACACAATTTTCAGAGAAAGGGCTACGATGGCTTAATCCAACTAATCCAGAATGACAATTCCCTTCTTTTATCTCCCTCCTTCAGCTCTCGTCATCCTCCAAGCCAGAAACGTTAAAAAAAAAAACAGTTAAGTGAAATTAATGATTATATTTTCATTGAGACATTTTGCCTTTTCATGTTTGGCTTGATTTCAAATGATTACCTTCTTATCAATGAGGAAAACTTTCCAGGACATAAAAGGTACATGGTTCATAATGCTGATCTTAACCAATCACAGTGACTGAAACTCCCTTCTGAGCCCAAACCTATCAATCATTTAGTATGAAACGAATCTACATTTCTGATGTCTGTGGATCCTACTACAGGAGTAAGAGAAGATCCAAAATGCAGAGTAATGAGGCATTAGAGTCCTGGGCTGACGAGGGTAATAACAATGCTAAGAAAAAAAAGGGGGGGGGGGGATATTAGGGCATTTGTGAATCTTGGTGAAAAGGGTCAATAGATTCCCGGGGAAATGAAGAGCGAGGAGTGAGAGAAGGCTGGTGGCTTATCCTACTGGGGAAGGATGAAGAGATGTGCGACTTTGGTTTGGTGAATGTGTGCAAGCCAAGCACATCAGCACATCCTCAGCATCCTGCTCACTCGACTTTCAGAGACGCGCACGCATGCGGGCGTGTGCTGGGAAGGTTCAAGGAGCTGCGGTGCCCTCTGAGTCAGTCTTAGCGGGCCGTAATGACTTTAGAGGATGTTGGATTCATTTTATCCACCAGTGTAATAGAATAAAGCAGAGAGGAGGGAGCTATCGTCCTCACGCTGCCTCCCCAGGCCCCAGCGGAGTGCCTCTCTGACTACCTCTCTTCTCGCCATCTTCCTAACTTCACGCTCGCTCCCTCCCTCTCTCTCTCTCTCTCTCTCTGCCCCCTGCACCCAGATCAAACACTTTGTCGTCTCTCTCCTTGCTCTCTGATTTCTTTGGTGCATTGGTTTTGCACAGCGTTCTGTTCCTTTTCTTCCAGGCTTCCTCTCCTCCAGTGTCTGCCTCGACACTGGAGGGTTCTTCACCCCCTCCACCCTCAATCTCCAGCTATCATAGCAGAGTTTCACTCTGTCCCCTGCAGCTTTAGGGCTACTTCCACTTCCACACTCTGAAGTCGCACCATCATTTATTATCTGAATCTTTATCCATCTTTCTCTGGAGATGCCAGATGTTGGGGTGTTGGGGGGGGGGGGGGGGGGGACGATGACATGCTTCATAAAAACTACTCCATCAGACGTTTCCTTTGACAGGTAAGAGCAGTGAAGCAGTTCCATTTTCTTCCATGTGATTCGGAACATATACCTGCCCCAGTCAGGTACAAAAATCCCATGATGACATCACTGATATGGGGCGTGGCCAGACCTTAACACGCATTCAAAACATTGAATATGTGTCAAATGTCTCAGAAGTCATCTGACTTTCTAAGGCTGTTTGGACAATACAGGTACAGGATATATCTCATCCAGCGCTGATGCCCCCCCCCCCCCCCCCGGTCTTAAAATGAATGTAGCTTTTTAATAAGATAATTTCTTAAAATCTCTTTACCTTCAGTTGACATGTTGGTCCAGGAGGCGTCTGCTTGATGTGGAGGGAATGAATGTTCTTATGTTTAGGCGTTGTTCTTTGTCTAACTAGCTGCTAGTTGGACCTGGGCTTTGCTTGTAGTTGCAGAGTGCGAGTCCTGTAGTTTTACTGATAGTCACAAAGCTGCCGAGTAGCACAACTATTTATTTCTGATGAGCGTTTAACCTTAATTTCATTGTGATACCATGCAGATCCTTCACCTTTCAGCCTCCTCCCAGCTTCTCCTCTTCCATCCTTTCGACTCCTTCACTGAGCTGTGCACATGTATGCGTCTGGGTGGCGACCATGGTGGGGGGTCTAATTCAATTCACCAGCAGCCAGTTCTACTTCACATTAACTCAGCTTAATAAAAGACTATTCAATTAGCTAGAGAGCTCCACGTGAGAGTCTGCTGCGTGCAGACGCAGAATGGTGAGCAACTCACTCCAATTAGGCTCACTGTCGACTTCTAACAAATGCAACGCCGAGTTGGCTGAGGGGGGGGGGGAGTAGAGAGAGAGAGGGGAAAGTGAAGGACAATCCCAAACAGTGGGTTAACTCGAGAGGAGATGTGTGAACACGCATGGAAAATAATGTGCGTTTGTGTACAATGATCTGAGTGCATGTGGATTCTATAGGGGTCTGACTTTACTCAAATTGATCCTGATGCAGTCTCAATAAAAGGCAGCATCAGTCCGAGTCCGACGCCACCTCGCATTTGTTGACGCCTCTTCAGTGGGTGAGAAAGTTTCAAGAGTCGGAGAAAGTGGGTGGAGAAAGTGTGTGGAGAAAGTGGGTGGAGAAAGTGGGTGGAGAAAGTGGGTGGAGAAAGTGGGTGGAGAAAGTGGGTGGTGAAAGTGGGTGGAGAAAGTGGGTGGGGAAAGTGTGTGGGGAAAGTGGGTGGTGAAAGTGGGTGGAGAAAGTGGGTGGAGAAAGTGTGTGGAGAAAGTGGGTGGTGCAGAGACGTTCAAGCACAAACTCCTGCCCGACTTTCAGTCTGCTGGAGTTACACAACGTCAGAGAGATGAAAGCTCCGGCACGGAAAGACACGTATACAGTATTGGAGCAGTAAGAAAGAAGCAGGAGTTGGCTTTAGATTGAGGATTAGGATTAGGATACACACCCTTCTGCTTTCTATTGTGGTACACGAGCATCTTCAATCCGTGCACCGTGCAGCCATCTCCACCAATCAAGGATGGCGACTGAAAGGTTGAAAAGGTTTGGATATGAAATGGAGTGATTCGGGTTTCGTAGAGGGGTAATTTCAGACCCATATATCGGCGGTGATGTCATCCAGTCTTAGGGTAAAGGCCTGTAAAGATTTATATTCATAGTATTTACTGACACACAACGAACCTCAGCTTCACAACGACTGTGCTCGTCTCATTTCACCACCAAAATCACATTCCAAACATCTCATAAAGCCCAGTTTTCCTTTTTATTTTTATTTCCTCACCCATTGTGTTCTCTTGTCCAATATATTGGTGAAATATATGATATTTCTGTTATTCGGCCAATTTAATTAATGGGGGTGGGTTTATAATAAAAGCCAAATGGCAGATAGCGGCGCTTTGCTTTTTCAGGCGCTTGTTTAATCAGAGAATTGCTGAATGGGAGAAGGCAATAACGGAGTGAATAGAGGCTGATATTTGTGAAGAAATGTCAGGGAGGAGATGCGAGAGGCAGCGGCTGAAGCCTCCGGTACGGTGGCTGGCTTTAATATCAGTGATGCGTGCATCGCGTCCGTTGTGCTGGACCTGCGTAATCCCCGGTGAGGTAGCTCGCACTTTAGAACTGAACAGGCGTGAGCTGCAGAATCCATTTGGGCTCGGAGTTCTAGAACAGCATTTGCTGCACGGATCAGTCAGTGGCGCTGCGTTTCACATGATACCACGGAGACAAGTCGGACTTAAGCGATGCTGAATAGATCCTCCTCACACCTGCTGTACACAGAGTATCTATGTATTAGTGGAAATGTACCTCAACGCAGTCCCTCTTTTTAAGCCACACACACACACACACACACACACATACCTATGTCTGTCGACCTTCAGGGTTATCTGCAAGGTTCCTAAACACCTTGCTGTTGGCGTTAACCCCTGCTGTCACCATGGAAACCCAGCTAGCTTGAACAATGTGTGGCCCATCCATTGTGTTGCTCATGTGTTCGCGCTGAAGCGTACACCCTTGTGTGATGACACCTAAGTGCATAGGTGCGCTAGAAGGGGGGGGGGCGCACAAAAACACACTTATGCACTCAAACATTAACACACGACTCTTCGGGATTCATCCGTCCTCCACTTCATTTATCCCTCATTCCCTTTTCTTGTTACTCTTCTCTCTTAATGAAACTATGAACGCGGCGCTCGTCGGAGCCCGTGGGTCCGCAGCGTGCTGTCAGAAGAGCGCACATGACCCCGTTTCCAGCAGTGAGAGCATTATTAGCCTGCTGCTAAGAGTGCCATCCAGCACACACACACACACACACACTCACAGACACACTACCTGTGTCTCACCACCATTGTATCACTGGGATTTATTTCAGCAATGCCAGGGAGCTGCCAACGTAACGTGACAATATATCAGCACTTCGTACACTGGAGTGATTTGTCAAGATTATACACTCAAAAACCAAGAATGGGATGTTCAGTGATGGAGGATCAATAAATGGATGGATAAATAGAAGGACAGAGGAAGGCAAGAAATGGATGGATTTGCGATGCTGTCTCCTTCTTCACAACTTCTAGGCTTGATTCTGCTTTCTTCGGGTCATCCATGATTTGACAGCGAGCTCTGAAACAGAAGAGCGAGACAGAGGGTGGGGAGAAAAAGCATCAAATTGTGCATTTATATTTCCGGAACCTAAAGGAAAAGCCACAGAAATATTCCTTTGACTGCAGGCGACCAGCAGCACACGTACGCAAATAATTCCAGTTACATCAGGCCAGAATCTGGATTCATAGCGAATCACTGGCCTCAGCCTGCTGGACGGTGAAGGAACTTACTTGTTATTAATAACATTGTTCTTCCTACGTAAGATAAACACGAGTTTCCTATCAATTCACCTGGTAAATGTTATATTTCATGCTTGAACCTTGAGAAATCGAAACTTACATAATTTATTGTACATATACTGAGAAATACAGGAATTCACTGGATAGGTGTTCTAGAAATCTGACCGGTCTGACTCTCTCTCTCACACACACACACACACACACACTCTGCAGTAGAGAGCGACCGATGTGGTTATTTTCAGGGCCGTTACCGATACCAAATTTTCGTAGACAAGGGTGCCGATAACTGATATTTAGAGCCGATATTCATTTGCACTAAAAGTGAAAATACTGACCTCAAAATTTTGCATACGACGAACTACAACACGAAAGCTGGATTGGTAACGTTACTAGTAGTTACCCTCGCCGAAGGGGAGGCGAGGGTATTGCAATTGGGTCCGTTTGTCTGTTTGTCTGTTTGTCTGTCTGTCCGAGCGCATAACTCAAAAACTAGTAACCCAATCAACTTGAAATTTTTTACACAAGCAAGGTTCTGTCCGTGGCTCGGTCCTCCCCGAGAATGGCGTTGATCCGGATCTGGATCCAGATTCTAGAATTATTTTTACATCTGGAATCGTGCCTGTGCTGTAAACTGCCACTTTAAGAGGGAGGGACACGAATGGCATGATGGGAAAAAGAGTCCAGAAGGAGTCTTGTAGTACGTTCCGGAGCAGCAAGCTAGAGCAGGTTTGGCCCCTCTGATCCGGAAGCCCTGTTTACTGTCTCACAAGATCCAATAGTCTATTGGAGGCGGGGTCTGCAGTCTCTGATTGTCTTTCTAGTTGTGAGCTGTAGAAGACTTGGATGCTTATTAAAATGTGAGGAGAGTCTGCCGTCTTAACTTACCTTTGAAACATTTATATGCTCTCCAGAGCTTCTTCACTCGATCAACTGTTTCTTTCCATCACTTTGTCGCATTCTGACTAATTTCTGAGCTTTTCAGTTTGACTTTATTCGATGCCTTTGTTCCACCTTAAAATTCGAGATGTTGCAACTGCCTTTTGCATGCTTATTGGGACTCAGCACTGTTGCCATGGCACCGAGTCTAAGTCGGTGAAAGCGCTGAAATGACAGCAGCAGACGAGAATCGTGAAGACGGTGGACTGGGGAGGCAGGATGAAGGAGAAGAGTGGAACGAACATAATTCCATTTATTAGTCCACAGGGCTGGTGGGGGGGGGGGGGGTTGTGTTTCTTTGTCTGATGCAGTGGCTGGAGAAGCGGGTCATTATTATAAAACAGACATTTTTATTGCACGGTAAATTCATTGAATCTCATGCCCACTTAAATAACACTGTTGACTTATGGGTGACTCAGGTTATTTCAATATTTCCATGTTCTTCTGCTGCCTTCCTTCAAGCTTCACCTGCAGCTCGACTATATTCTGCATCCTCTGCAGGGCATCGCTCAAGTCTTTGTTTAACTTTAACTTTATTCTACTACAGCCTAGACAAGCGTCATGTGAATACATTTGGTTTTGATATTTAACTTAAAGTCACAGTGAAACGCATCAATCAACCCGTCACCCCCTTAGACGTTAAACCAATGCCTGATAGCCACTGTCATTGTAGGTGTCGGCTACTGGTTGTGTTATATATGAAGATTCTGTCTTGGAGATTTCAAATGCAATAAATACAACAAGAAAAAGCAATGAAATGTGACGACAGTTGATTATTTTGTTGCTTCAGACAAATTCAGTTTGTTATTGTGTGCTTGCGTTTAGCACTAGATGGAATTGTGTTAGAATAACTCAATTTGGAGAAAAACTCCATGGATTAAAGTGAGAGACAACAATCAGCTCTTGTAGATGTGACGTGTGTGTACAAAACACTTTAGTGAAAACTGCCGTTGATTGTCTGTGTGTTGTTGCAGCATATGAAATAGTCATCTTATTGTATTAGAATGACCGCCTAATAAATAAATTATACTGTCTTGGCTACAGTCGCGGGGAACGACACAGGGTGACCCGGGGTGATTGGAGCATTAGCTTGTGCTGCTGGGTGAGCTAGTTGGCATGCTAACCACCCTGGTGCTCTCCTGGAAGGCGGACATGTCGGTGGGCAGGTTAGCTACTCGCTTGCCAAGTGCATCCGGGGGCATCGCCGCCTGTGCCGCTGAATAGGAAATGAGTGACAAATGCGCCAACGGGATTAAGCGTTAATGTTCAGCTCACGTCCTGAGATATGAATGAGGGGGGGGTCTGCATAATGTGCTTGTAAACAAACTGTGTGAAAGTATAGCTTTTTGTGTCTGGAACTCACACATGCATGCGTGTCGGCACATGCATGTGTGAGTTTGTGGTGTGTAGCTACTGCACAGAAGTATGACGCATACTCACTATGGAGCAGTGGCTAAATCCCAAACTGACCTCTTGCAGGTGCCCCAGGGACAAATCTGGTCTGCCACTCTTTAATAATTAAATATATAAATGATATAATTTAAATACAAAGGGAACTATTCCCATGCACTGCAGCTTGTGGAGGAGAGGAAAGCAGAGTATTCGTGATCTAAAGTACACAGTTCTGTGATAAATCCAACCATCTCCGAAGTAATCCTTTCCACTTTTTGGTGAAGGAGATGCTGATTCAACTTTATGGTCATTGTGGGGCGTGCAGTTTGTTAGTGGTGGTGTTTAATTGTGCGGTTTCTGCTGAGAGGCGCTTCCTTTTATTTGTTCACCTCATTTACATCAATTTAATACTTTAGACAGTAAGAAGCCAACTCTTGTGCGTTGGTAAATTTGATGTTCTTCATTAATTTGCACATTAGTTGGCATAACTTTTTGTCAATTTTATTACCGTAATTGCCGAACTATTATGCGCACCTGTGAAAAAGCCGCACCCACTGAATTAAAAAAAATATATATTTTGTACTAAAATAAGCCGCACATATTCGTAAGCCGCAAGTGCATTGAGACAAATGATATTTAACGGAACACGGCTCGTAACGATATCCGCAGCAGGTCTCCAAGGTGAACAGCCTCTGGCATGTTAGATCAAGGGAAGTCGGCAAATCAGATCCGTAACTTCGGGACAAGGATTGGCTCTAAGGGCTGGGTCGGTCGGGCTGGGGTGCGAAGCGGGGCTGGGCTCGAGCCGCGGCTGGGGGAGCAGTCGCCCCGTCGCCTTCCCCTCTCCGCCCGTCGGAGGCTGCGCGGCGCGCGCGCGCGCCTGGCGGGGTGTCCCTGTCCCCCTTGCCCCCGTGCCCCTCATCCTCCGTCCGCGGGAGCGTGGCGCGGCAGGGGTGGGGACGCCCGGGAGGTCGAGGGGGTGGGTTCCTTCCCCGCTACGCGGCGCGTCCGACGCCGCGTAGCAGATGGCGGACAGGCGGCGGGGACCGGGTACGGCGGTCCGGCGGCGGCGACTCTGGACGAGCGCCGGGCCCTTCTCGCGGATCTCCCCAGCTACCGCAAGCGGGGCTTTCCCTCCGGGCGGGCGGGCGTTAATTTTGTAACGAAAATAAATAGGCTTTAACGAAACACGGCTCGTAAAGAAAGTGGGAAAATATACGTAAATTTGCCGCGTCGTTGCATAAACCGCAAGGTTCAAAATATTGGAAAAAAGTAGCGGCTTGTACACCGGGAATTACGGTAGTCTAAAAAACAAAGAATAAGTACTGACAAAGAGAAATGTGACAAACTGAATACCTAACACGACTTGAAGGATCGAAACAATTGGCAAACGTTTCATTAATAAATGAAGAAACAACCACAGTGGACTTTCATTCTACCTTAATTTTTTATGCATTCTCATCCTATTTTAATGAGCCGGAACAAATATTTACACTCACAAGAGTAAAGTTGAACCAGCAACATCCCTTCAATATCACCGACTCTTGCTGAGGTGGAAAAATTGTCTGAGATTTAATACCCAGAAAAAACAGTGATTCACAGTGAACCCACACAAAGCTACCGGACACACAAGGATGCGTTTTCCTCCACCTGCCAGCTTCCATCCAATTAGAGAGAAGTGTAAGAAGTGGATAGATTGTTGTGCTCGGGAATCAACACTGAAAGGATGTGCTGGAAAAGCAACGGTGTGCACACACACACCGGGTGTGTTCGCACTCCCCCAGTCATGAGCTAACGGGCGTCATACAGGCGCCAACCCTACACACAAAACACGCATGCACCAAAAACGTGGAGACGCTCACACGTACACACACAAAACACACATTTACCTCGTTCACTTGCCTTTCCTCTGTGAAAAACAAAAATAATAGACAAGTAGAAAATCAATATCTGTCTCCTCTGCTCAGCGCCAACAACACACACTTCTCTACGTCTCTCCGGAGAACAGAGGCAGTTGCCAGGCAGGACTGTCAATCTGACGCTCAGAGTGGTTGTGACTGGCTGCTCCATCAACACACGGCTTTTCACTGATTACACAGTAAGACAGAGATATTTAATCCGTCTGTCAGCGGAGGACGCCTTTCAGTCAGCACATACAGATCCATATAATCTGTTTATTCAGTCCGTCTGTATGTTGGTAAGTTGATCAGTCAGTTGAATCGTGGGCACTGGAGGACTGGACCAATTAAATCAATCCTGTCCAATCAGATCGCGGTTCAGTCACTAAGTTAAAGGCTGACGATTGATTGCCTTGCATTGTGCTACTTGTTTGTCAGCCACAGTTGGTCAACTCTTCATGTTGTCAGTCCACTACTTTGGACCAGACAAGACTCTATTAACCATCGCTGGCGAGATTCGGGGTGCCCAGAGGATGATCCTGATGACGTTGATGATGCCCTGACTTTTCCTGGCCGGTCAGAGTTGCTACTTCGGTCACATATCTTGACATTGACGAGTGAGAACGATGATGGAACATCTGCTGAATGGATTAACAGGAAATCTGGTGCAGGTATTTAAGGTTCTTGTGATCCTCTGATGTTTCACTTCACTAACGTGTTCAGTCAAAATCCAACTTTGATACTTCATCTTATTTATGTGCGAGGTGTTCTTTATAACAAGCATCACACTCACTTATACAGCTGCTAGAGTCGCTGGAAACCTGTAGTTTTGTTACAAAATGTGCGGACTTGTTGACCTTAAAAATCCACTTCACATATATTTTACGATGCGTAACGCAACAAATGTTTCACAGTCAACATGTAGAATCAGGTTGAAGCATCATTTGAAAGTGAAACGGGTACCGTCTGGGCTCTACACAGGAAAGTCCCCAGTTTGACTTGAGCTGGTAATGATTTAACTCCCGTTGCTGCTAATCACAGATTAAAAAATACATTGCTTAAAAATGTGGGGAATTGCATTTTGATTTAGCATCCGTAGTACTAACACTGACCAAATTCTTTTTTGTATTGCTTTTGTATTTTTGTTCTTTTCTGCCGTGTTGTCTGAGCAATCTTAAAACAACTCTGTCATACGTTTGTCATCAGCATTACACCATGGTCACAGAATGAGAATCTGACAATATGATGATAAAGATGAAAAGGGCAATACCTCAAATATACCTAAATGAAGCGAGACGCACGGAAGCTTAAACCTGGCAGGAAGGAATCGATCGCGTTACAGAGATGGATCAGATATTACGCTGGATGCTGCAGGAATATTATATAGATTACAGGGAGATGTTGGAGGACGGAGACGGAACAGATGATCTTTACGTGGCCTGTGCCTTCAGAGGGCAGTCGCCTTGGAGGTGATGGATGTGAAGAAGAGTTGAGATGGAAGAGAGTAAATGAAATACGTAAAGAGACATGAATATGTGAGCGAGAATGCGTGTGCGTGTGCGGGCAATATCTGTGAATGTGTAGGAGTGTGAATGTGTCGCCAAAGCACTGTAATGGAATGAAGTGAGAAAAACACGGAATTAAATAATCAGCCATAGAACAAAACTGGTAGAGAAATGTAAGTATGCAATCTATCAATCTATAGTAGTGGAGAAAGGAAGATAATACTCAAAAAAAAGATAACAGGAATCATTATAACACACTTACACACACACACACAGACACAACAACAAAATGCACACCGAGGTTCAAAGTTCACCAGCTTCCCAACTAACTATTATTTATTTTATACACATCCAGTTAAATATTTTCTCATTAGCACTCAAAAAAAACGACAGAACTGTAAAACCTTACAACAATCCCATGAATAAAAGTCCCCCGACAGCGATTCCTAAATGTCTCCTAACTAGCAATCTATCAGTATTTAAAATCTCCCCCAGTCTGTCTGAACCGAGCGTGCATAGCATGACCACTTTTCAGAGTCACCCAGCGTTTCCATAGAAACGACACAAAATAAATATTAGAATAAATATCAAAACATGAAAAGATAAGTAGGCTGTACGCTCGGGATGATGGACGGACACACACACTGACAGCTATACTTTATATCGCCCTCTCTTATATGTTGGGAAATAAAACAAAAGTGATATAAAACGTCAAAAGCCAGGACAAATGTACTGGCAGTGCAAATCGCAATTTTGATATTAGGTACAAGAACCCAAACACAGATCTTCTCTGGCGTCACCTCACTGCAGATCGTTTTTATTCAGTGATAACTTTTTCCAGCGCAGAGCTTTTCTCTTTCTGTTCATCTTTTCTGCTGATGCTAACCTCACACTAAGCGCCGCAATGTGTAAACAATAGGATTTTTAATAGCTCTGAATTCCATCGCATCATATCTTGTTCAAACTGAATGCAATCATTGGAACGTTTGTGCTACACTCGTTTATAGGAACAGTTTTTATCCTTTTTTCTTGTCTTTTCATGTTTGCCACAATTATCTGTTCCCACATGGTTGTTTCTTATTTTAAAATCCCCACAGGGTCAAAACATAACTGATATCACTGATGGCACCAGTCATTCAATTTGCACATCAACCCACTGCTACTGAGTATTGAGCTTGTAGGCTCGTATATTTCACATGTTGACTTTAATGCCAAAAGAGAACATGCAAACGTATGAATCCTCATTTGACTACTTCACTTTTTAAAGTCAGGTATTGGATTGGATTAAAAAAAAAAAGTGATGCATGTTTGTTTTTCAATGTCAATTTGTATATTATCAATCCCCCCTTATTGCTGTGATCATCTTCCAAGTTTTTTTTTTTTAACCTGTTGGGGGGGGGGGAGAACCATGCGAATTTTAAAAGTGCTTTTTAAAAGCAACATTTGGGAACAATTATCTTTAGCATTGTACAAGAGAGTATAAATACACCGACTCCACTGCGTTTGTTTGTTTCGTCGATACAATGTACGCGTCTACAATCAGGTCAGAACCAGTCGATTAGCGAAGCATGTCGGGCCAGCACACAAGGTAGACAGATATCGAGGAGAGGAGAGGAGAGGAGAGGAGAGGAGAGCGGGTTCAAGTAGGCCAAGCATGTGGGATGTAGTTGCAAAAGTTGCTCTGAGGTGGATTGTCCTGATAATGGTACTAAATGGCACAGGAGCGGCTTTGGCATTCTGCAACTGTCTGGCACTTGGACTGCTGTGGGGACGAAGGGGTCGGTGGGCTTACAGTAAAGTGGTGGTTTGGGAAACGCTCGCTCTTAAATGGGACTTGTGATGGCTCCGTTTTGTTTCAGTGAGATGGGAGTTTAAAGATAGAAGAGGTGATGAGAGGTTAAGGAATTGCTTACACATTTACGCTGACACACACACCGACTGCAGACTCCTCCAAAGGACATGTAAGAGGCGGTCAAACATTGTACCAGAGAGAGAGAGAGAGAGAGAGAGAGAGAGCCCACAGAGCTTCACTGTAACACAACGCCTTGATGAACACATGAACACACACACAAACAAGGTTGCATATGCATGACAATGACCCAACTGGGGACAGTGACAGGAGAGGGACAGAGGAGTGATAGCAGAGAGGAAGTGCAAGGCCAAACCCCGAAGCAACCGTCTATAAAAGATGGCAGAGGGCAGAACGTGTGTGTGTGTTATAAAACATTTTGAGTAACATGCAAGGAAGGCTGTGCCACTGTAGATAGTGAGCTAGGTGCATTTAAAGCAGGAAGCAGATCAGGTGAGATAGATACTCCAGTGGTGTTCAGATGAAGACACTGGCAGAGAAAAGACAGATAACCAGGCCTCGATTTTCATTATGGATTGATTAACAAGTAAAAAAGCTGACAAATATATACACATAAATATATAAACTCTATATGTATATGTAAAAAAAGGAGTCTACATGAATCAACTCCTGGAAAGTCGTACAAGTCCACTGGTGACTGGGAAGAAATGACGGAACGCATCCGAACAGAGCCAGTGTGGGACGGCTGCTGTGATTCGTGTCCTCTACCAGTGCTGCTTATCCGAGGGGGGAGGACAGAAAATAGGAGAAAATGAAGATTAAGACAGAAGCTTTAAGCACACAAGTGGCATTCAATAAATACCAAGTTTTCTGTGTGGACAGAGAAAAATGAGAAAAAGATAAGTGAGAAAAGAAAGAGCCATTAAGTATCGACGACATACAAAGATTAATACTGAGGAAACGACAGCATTCTCCATTTAATCACAGGGAAGAAAGCATCGGCTTTAGAAAATCTTTACAAGCCTATACAGATGACAAAAGAACAGAGTTTTAAGCGGGCAGGAGCTCGACGATCTGCTGCCTATTGAGCAGTCATGTTATTGTTACAAGAACCGCTGCAAGTCTTTCCTTATTCAAGAGCAATTTGATCTGCCTGTGAACAGCTAGTTTATTGTTCTTATGGGTTTGAACAAACTACCCTCCTCCCCAGAGTGCACTTGGAGAACAATTATGTGTATTATTGCTGCCCTTCAAAAGGAGCAAAGAAGAGCTTTTCACAGAAAAACTCAACTGTGAAGGGCAATCATTGAATGCCGCTCGTCTGGAATGGACTTGGCAAATTGTCGCTCTTAAACACTATTGTCAATTTCAAGTTATCTGACTCTTTTAAATAGATTTTTGTTTTTAAAATATTTTCTGCCAGAATGTACATCCTCATAATCATTTTTACCTAATAAAAAGAGGGAAGGTCAAAAGTGCAGATGAGCTCATTCGAAGTGTTCTACCGTATATCTGGAGCTGCGGTAGCGTGCTCGTACCCAAGTTAGAAAATACTATTACTAATGGTCTCAAAATTGACTAAATGTTTCCTCCAGAATACAGAGTGGTATATCACATTAAAATATGAGCCGATGAAGATCTGCAGTGCATCCTGCTCCCTGTTGACCCTTAACCACCTGCAGCAGTACTGAAACTTTTCTCAGTAAAATTCTAATCCAAGTGCTCTGCTCTGGCAAGCTGCTGCCTTTGTCAGGTTCATTTATAGACATGCAGAATGGACAGCCGCCTGCATGTCCAGAGGGTTCTAGGACTGCCCACTCATTTCTTTTCATTAAGGCCGACTGATTGGGAGCCTTAGATGACAGCTCCATTTGTCTCTCTACTCGTCTTTCCTCTTTTTGACCAACTCTCATTCATTTGGGTATCATTCCATTTTAAGCCTTTACAGAAAATAACAAAACTGCTACAAAGAGAGCTGAAAAGTGATTATTTCATAGATAAAAGTCCATAGCTAATAAAAGGCTGCAAAAACGAAGATTATGGTGGCAAATCGACCTCAGACAAAATAAAAGAAAATAAGATAAGGTGTAGGCCACCGTTTGGGCGCCATGTTTTTAGCATATGTTTGTTCCGATGTGGTAGCTATGTCTTTTTACCTAGATAATTCCACCCATCTATTTTTAGGGCGTTTTAAACTCCCTAGAAACCATGGCAACCAGCATTATATTGAAAATCTATCATCATCGTCAAAGCCAGCAGCATGTGTGAGACCCGGTTGTGTGACTGTACATAGAAATGAACATGTGAGGGAGAGCACTCGATATCTTAGCCGGACTTAAAGACATCATCTGAGAACGACTAGCATTGTGCGTCGCAGCTAATGCACTGGCTATGGTGACAAAGTGTGCAGCAACGGGCAGCTTAAAGAGGCTTTAAATATAGTAAGACTGACACATGGAAGATGGGAACAGGAGGGAACGAGATGGATCAACACTGACAGCGTCATCGAAGTCTCAAGGATGAGCAGATAATACACAAGATGGATGGATAAGAGAGAAGTAAAGGATATAATATTGGATGCAGACCATTTCAAATGACATTTAAAATGAGCTATTTCAAATGTACAAATTCAGATCTTAAATACTCTAACATTTACATGACTTTTTTATGTTTGAATTTGGAATAGGGCACTCGTCAGAAGTTTTAAAGGTCAACCTTGAAAATCCAACTATCATCAAAAGAAGAGTGCAGACTACTCTTCAAAAGTGGGATTTCATCTGTTAGATTAGCCCAATAAAGAAAGTTCAGTCAGACAACATGTCAGGCACGAAATGTTTTAAATCTAGATTGCTTCCTTCCAAAGAGAGCAACAATGTGAAAATTCAAAAAGCAATAACACGTAGAATTGAATAGACATTTCAGACAGACAGAATTGTTGGCCAAACCTTTTAGCACAAGAATAAGTTCAGAGACGTAAAGCAGTCAAAGGTGTGTGTAATGACGTGTCAAGTCTCGTTGACAACAAGTCGTGTTTGTACTGTAAAGCACGAGGAGGGTTTCTACCCAACAGTTTTTCTGCACATTTTTATTTGTGAATGAAATATTGTATATTGGTTTGGCTGTAATGGAAAGGTTCCTCTTCCCTTGCATGCCTTCTTACGGGCATCTCATTTCCTCACCCGGGCTGCAGATACTTGAGCCCATTCCTAGACTCTCACACTGAATAAATCACAATGAGCCCTCTTTTTCCAAAACGGTTTAACGACATCCAACTGGAGGAATTTGAGCCACATTCATTACTTTACATTTTATTTTGCTGATTTTATCAAAATTCCATCAAACCGAGTGCTGTATTTTGCATATTAACTTTACTACTTTCCAAAAGGATTACTTTATCTCAGTTTTTTTACTATTAGAAAATCGTTTATCTTATCAGAAGATATTTTACAAAAAAATACAAAATATTTTGTGAATAATGCCATGTATCATAGCAGAGCTGGAGCAGAATACGAATGTGCCTAAATATGTATTCAAAACAAGAAAACTGATGCACGCATAATGAAACCTACACTCCTGTTCCCTGCTACACACACTGGCCAGGGTAACCTTACACGATGCCTACAAAGAACTGACCACATACTGCTATTCCTAAAGAGCACATCCCACTGGCAGATGGATGTTTGGAACCAGTTTAAAATGACTGATTGCTATTATTATGAGCCTTTGGCTTGTTTTTATCGACCACTTAAACTGCCAAATTCTCCAGTTGTTTGTTTTGTGCCTTTCATCTCCTGTGAAGCCCTATCAGGAGGTTTTGTCACAATATAAAATGTGCAAATTGCCCCATTCGTTACTGTTTTGATGGAGAAATAAGGAAAAATAAGCACTTTATAGATAAGCATAGGGTCTGAACTCTATTTGTGAGAGGATCAGCAGAAAGCAGAATGAATTTCAGGGCTGAATGCCAAACATGATTTTAATTCCCTAATAACAGTGTAATCTTCCTATCAGAAAGTTCCAAAACATGCCTGGTGCTCAATAAGCATGTCTCATTGATTTATAGTCCTTTTAAGTGTCAAACGAACAGACAGTTAACTGATTTTCTATGAGAAATTATAGGATTATTCATCTCTGAACCCCTTTGTTTCACTGTCACCGTCATGCTCCCTCCAGGTCCGCCTAATTAACTGCCGTCCCCCTGCCTTTGAATTAAAACTAGATTTGTTAAAGGGATGAGCGCTGCTCCCTCGGACTCTGGCCAAGTGTGTTCCTTAAAAGCAGAGAGCCGGGAGTGATAAAGGAAAAGTAAGAACGGAATTGCCACACATAAACTACACCTTCACACAATTATCATAACTACGCATCCACACCCACAGCCGTTGTGTGTGACACTCATGTACCTTGGCTTGCTGGACACAGGCTATGTACTGTTTGGCCAGGCTGGAGCAGTGCAGCGACTGCTGGGGATGTTCTCTGTAGCACTGGAGAACCTTGGCCTGCAGATCAGTACACAGAGGCGCTGTCTGCCGAGATCTGCACAGGAACAAAGGTCAGAGAAGAGGGTCACTGATAATCCCACAGGACTAACACCTCAGCTCCCTTCTTCACAATTATCACCTTGAATTTAGTGTTCAAGGTGCGATGACTATTCAAAAGAGTTTGTTTTGTCTCGTAACAGAAGAGCTGCAATAAGTTTTAAAGGTTTTGATAGAATTACTGCATGAAAATGTATAAAAAGAGATTTATTAATACTTTGCACAAATTGAGTTCACACTGAGTTCTTGTTGAAATTTTCTTGCCTTGCTTTTATATTTGTATATTTTGTGCAATGACATGAGTGAAGGAAAAAAAAAACTAAATTATTAAATTCTGAAAGGCAATTACTGAATTAATTGAGCTCCCAAAGGCTGAGAAACATTTTCCACAAAACAATGAATGCTTTACTTACAAACAATAAGTTACGAGTGCCTTGAAATTAGGTTTACCTGAAACCACAGTCACAGCAGTGAAAGCTGCATCGAGTTTTGTGACTTATTGAGCACAGAAGAGGAAAACCTTTTGAGATTTTTGAGGTTTGCTTTAGCTGGAGCAGCTGATATAAGCTCAAGGTGAAGGCTGTGGAGGGATGAATGGTGTTCTGACAAAGCCGTTTGGGGGAACCTTACTTACACCGTTCATGTGCGGAGAAGAAAACAGTCATTTCGCACCCGAATACAAAAATACACAACACATAAAGATAGCGAATGCTAATCCTACATCAGGGTAATCCTTGATTGCTCTATTGCATGGATACATTTACCTGCTGCTGTGACAGAACTCATAACTAGAATGACTTGAATAAGGTGACGTGCACACACAATCACAGAAGCAAACACAAAGACACAACTTACGCACATGAAATGGATGCCCCCACTAATGGAGACACAGAATTTGTGCTGATGTGGACGAACCATAGTGGTTCTCTGGGTGAAGAGACTATACCGCCACCCTGGCACCCATTCCAGATGTAGCGGTATCGTCCTCATCTGAAAATGGTGTAGACAATTTAGCAATACACACTAGCAACCCTGGAATGCACATCGTCTATAGGGTAACACAAAACTCGAGGTACTCGTCCTTGCAGGCAGGGCACTCAATTAGGAGACGCGTGGCTTCATGCGGCATGAGATGTGACTATTTATATTGAAAAGCTGACCGCCTTTACAATCACGTATGTGCTCATTCATCTCATCCCTCAAAGCATTTACAAATGCATTCTTCATATATGAATGAGCTCAGAAGGTGCAGCCTTCACCGCCAAATACACACAGCAAATGTGTGTGCCCGTGTGTGAACCGTGCTTTCTAAATGCATTGCACATGTGTGTGCATGAGATACAGGGTACACCGAAGATATTTCCCTGCACTCGTAAGCGTATTGTGTAGTGTGAGGGTGTGTGTCTGCGTATGCCTCGTGTGCAGTGAAGGGTGGAGAAACAGGATTAAATAAATAACAGGCAGAGAGAATATTCATGAAAGGAGAAGTGAATACATCCGCAGAGAAAGAGAGAGACAGAGAAGGTGACAGCGATGTATTAAATGAGAAATAATGTTGCAGCTCGCATGGATAAACAGTAACCCATGGCAACTGTCTTAATCTGCATTTTATTTGCGGCACTTTTAGGATGACGGCTAAACATTAGCGCTCGTTGGCCAATACAATTCATTTGAAACACTAAAAAGGTAGATAGTAATAAAACGGTCGCATTAAAGCAAGTGAATACACGCATACAATTTGTTGGCTTGATTTTTTTTTTATAAAATAGTAAGTAACCTCTTGATCCAGAGTATAGTAGCATTTGCGTTAAATTGAAAGTAAACTATTTTTATTGTTACGCTGAGAATAAAATCAAAACCATCTTCCAAGAGTTACAGTTAGAAGATTAAAATTACATGACTGATGAGGATGCTGGATTTTCACCGACAGCCAGTCAGCATTCTGAATTACTCCCGAGGAGAAGGAAATAACAGCAGCGATAGGTAATAATCAAAGGTCAAGAAAATAAACGAAGAACTTTCTACAATTCAAAATGCGAAACTTTCTGATAGCTGGAGTGTTTTAGTAATGGAATCTGAGGCAGAAAATTGCCTCTGCTAATTTGGACCAACTGCCTTGTTTGACTCAAATTAGAGGTGAGCTCTTAATAGAAAAACATTAGCCGCTCCAGCTAATTTGATTGCTAACTTTTGCAAGGAGAAGAAGAAGCAAAACACTCCAATTGCTTTCTGCCTGGGAAGTTTTGCATAAAATAGCACGCAGCGTTGAGCGAGAGAGACTGGGCCCAAATCGTTAAAGTTTCTAATTATTTTTCGTCTCACCTTGGTAGTGTGTGGCTTTAATGAGGAAAGCTCCAATTCTGCTCAAATGCAAAGCACGACTTTGGGGAATCGAGTAATAGGATAGCATTTTATTACTCTCAGTGTTTCAAAGTTGGTGCTGCTTGCGACATGATGACAACGATTTCGGCTCCAAAGCAGCAGCCGTGGTATCAAACATTTCCCTATCAATATTCCACCGAGTGGAGGAGCAGAGAAGAGAGGATCAAATATGTCACGGCTGGGGTTAGAACAAAATCATCGACAGATCGTGCATCTCAGAGTACCTTTGTAAAGCACTTATGATACTTTAATGAGGATTCACAATGTCATATTTCAAATGGAAGACATTCTTAATTACATAAAATTAAAACTTCAATGCAATGAAGTCTTTGAGATTCTTTCTGGAAAATAACATAACTCAGTAACAATCAAATATTCTGAAAAAAAAAGAAGGGGGGCAACCGCACACATCAAGAGACGATACAAAAGCTGTGAAATTGAACTGAATTCTGTCGAGCAGTTTTTGAGATGACAGACCATTCCCTCGGAATATGAACACAATTACACACGAAGCAATGAAACCTTTATCTCTGTAACTCCAGACAGACGAGCATTGCTCACAAATTGTCATCTTTGTTTCATGCTATACCTAGCTTCATTTTTTAAGAACTATAATCAGATGATTCCTTCTTTATTTGGAAAGATAAACCCACTCGCATAACAAAAAAAAACCCTCTAGCCTCTCCCTTCTAAAACTGTGCTCATATTATTGGGCTGTAACTTTTAATGCCATTTCCCCGTGGATACAGGATTGGAAAGGAACGATTCCACTGTGACTGTGAAATGAGCACAAGCAATCCACGCTGACTTCCTGCTCTGCTTTGTGCATCTCTGCCGCCACTAGTTAACAGTACTATTAGAAATTTAAAAGTAGCCCAGTGTCTTAGCATTTTGTAAGAAATGACTTGGCACTCGGAAGCTCTCTATTCATCACAATTGCTTAACAATCACCTTCATTAGTAAAAGGATTCCAAATGTTACCTCACAAGAGTAAATATGAAAACCTTTACTAGCTTTGAGCAGATAGAAGTGTGAGACAATCATTTTTACTACTTTTGTCTGATACACGACAAAATCAATATATGAGAATGTACACAAAGAGATAAGAATGTACGGAGTGTTTCATATAAACAGGTTGCATACCTGAACAAGATAAGGGGATATGTGAACATGTGTTTGTGAGCTACTTCTCGTAGCTGATAACTCCTCCATCAGGAGGCCGTGTGATTGGACGACTTGCTCGAGTCATGGGTGATGCAGGGTGGGACACACTCTTTGGACCGTTTTATGTTCTCATCTGATAATCTTTTAATCATCACAATTTCAATACCAGTTTGTAAAACGTAATGAAATACAGTACTACACGAGAACAGGAATGAAATACAGAGTTGTAACATTATTCTCTTATCATAGTTGGAACTGCATGGCACTACAACCCTCTGTGTGTTACGCTGCTCGGGTAAAGTCGTTATAGTGTGATTGGATTTCAAATATTGCCTGCCCTTTGTCTTTCCTTTGTGTTATCTCAATATATTGGGCACTTGTTCTTGTCCCCCTGCTAACCTACCACCTGTGTCGGTTTCTGTCTTGACAGAAAAGAGAGGCTCAAATAGAGCACAGACTATTGCACGAGGGGGGCGGCCAGTTAGCAGGTAGTAAAGGTACAAAAGAAGGAGCGCATGCATTTTGCACACACAGAAATGAGATGATAGTAAGGCTAATCTGTTCATTTAGGAAACAGATCCCAGACCTGCAGTAAACCAAAGGACCCAACAAAGAGCTAAAACCAGTTAAAGAAAAGCCTTGTAATTTTACAATAATGACAAATAATCAGATTATTCTACACACACAACTTTATTACATTAACACAATGTAGGAAATGCCTTGATTAAATGATGAAAATCGTTTTAATGCAGCTCATTTACGCTTGTGGATGAAATGCAGGCTTGTCATGGGAAATGGAACGGTAAATCGACTTGTATTCATATGCTGCTTTTCCAGTCTAATGATTCCTCAAAGTGCTTCACAACACCCATCTATATATCGTCTCTCATTATGACTACTACTGTGTTTCACAAATTGGACAAGCTAATCACATGCATGGAAAAATATATGTACACACACAAACAGAGAACAAAGTCAATATAAAAAAATAAAAACAACCCTCACTTTCTGTCTTTGCCGACACTTGAGGGGCTTCAAGCTTCACAAGGTTAAAAAGGAAAAGGAAAATATTCTGGGTCTCTTAGGTGAGGTGTTTTGGGTAGTGTTTGACACTAAGACAAGGCCCCGGCCCGAACCTCTCTAAGAGGTTTACCAAATCATGTGTTCGGGCGACAGATGAACAATATCTGCACTTTTCTATCAGAAGTCCCAGGAAAAGCGGCTGAGGACAGCGAATAAAGTAGACAATGTTACCAAAGACAAATCCCTAGCAAATGAGACGACTGAAAGAAATTGTCTAAGAGCGCAGAGGCAGAACTGGAGCCAGATACAAAGACAGAATGTAAAGGCACACCATAGCTACCTAATATATTAGGCTGCAGTGCATTCCCCTGCTGCACCCCCTCCCTTCCGGTAGGTAAATAGAATAATTACTAGGTGGTCAGTGTAGTGTGAAATGACAGCATGACCACAGCACAATGAAATACTGCCCAAATGCTGAGTGAACATGACGGGCACATGGCTGCCTGAATACAGAGTGCTGCAAGTCTGACAGAGATAGAGAAAGGGGAAAAGTGTGTGTGTGTGTGTGTGTGTGTGTGTGTACTTAAAAACAGCGAATGACATTCTACATTGTAGAAGAGCAAAACACTCGTCTTTCTGCAAAATCGTGCAGAAAGGATCTTCTAACCTCTTCCATGCAGCTATGGACAACAGGAAATCCTCAATAATGTAATAACTGGGACAGAATTTGGGACTTAAATTGTGCGCTCTTTCAATGGAACTGGTGCAGGATGGCGCCACCGTTATACAGTAGATGAGGTCACTGCCCATTATGCAGTGCAAAACCCTAGACTGCACTGGATTCTGTTATTGCACTTAACGACCGAATGATAATATTTTCATTTGTGTGACGGTTTGAATGCTGGTGAGCGGGTGCCATGAGAGCAGCTAGGAAAACCTTTTAAAAATAGAAAATGAAGAAAAATAAAGTAACGAATGCTGCAAAACTGCAATCTGACACTGGCATTGACGTTCAGTTATTTTGTACCTTGTTATGAAATAAATGTGCTCATATGTTAAGGAAGCTGGAGAGTTTAGAATTCTATTGTTCCTCTTGGCTGAATTCACCTTGACAAATCTGGACCCACAAATCTGTTCATTTATTAATTTAATTCTTGAGGGTAGGAAAGGGTGGAAAAACAAAAGTTTTAAGTCTCAATGAAAATAAAAAGATGAAGAATGACGATATGAAAATAAGAGCTCGGTATTAGTTGACTAATTGGTTTTGAATTCTCAAAGGAAATGGAAAAGTGGCCTTTTTGTCTAATTTGAAATGGTCACTCTCCTTCCAACCATGAAAAGTAAAAGTAAATCAGAGTTGATGTGTATTATTAACTGAACTGACTTTTGAATCCATAAATGGGGTTTTCAATGTTAGAATGTACGGTAATACTATTTCCTGACCTCATTCTGGATCAGATCCAGAAGACATTTTGCATGATAGTGAACATCGGACCCCTTTAAGACTCTGATTTTTGGCGAGTGAATTGAATGCATACTTTACGAGATACGTTTGTTTGTTTAAAGCCTTCATTATAAGTAAATGGCTAAATCCAGATTTTGTTTTTGTATCAAAACTGGTATCTCAAAATTTAATGGAAGCCAAGTTAGACCAACACCCATCTTCAGATATATTTTTTCTTTCCCCATCAAGATCCATCCAGCAGTTTTTCCATAATCCTGCTAACGAACAGACAAACACTGTCAACAACACAACCTCCTTGGCAGAGCTAATGATATGATTAAGTTTATAATGAACAGAGAAAGGTCATGATGTTAATGTCAAAGAGTCACACAGTGGCTAATCAACCCCATACAGTAAAATAATTGACTCATCTATATTCTACTATGAAACACAAATGCCATCTTCAGTACAGGGGGGGCCGTTGACTTACGACCTATGCGACTAGCGACAGTTTGACTTTACGACTGCACTCGTCTGTTGTTTATTTTGTCTGTTTACGACATACCGGAGAGCGAGCGAATCGAATGTACGACAGTTTCTGCGGTCTCACCCATGATGTCTAACAAGAGCAAACTGTCTCTTCCCACTCCTCATTTACAGAATCATGACGCAGCATGATTGGGACAAATACCAGGTAACAATTTCTTGTGATATTAATATGAAGTGATAATAAATCTTTGTCCAGAATCACCAATTTATATGTGAAAATCAGCGTGACTATCAGGCAGCTGCAGGAAGCACGGATTCACATCAACAGTCGTCAACCTCGCGTTTCTGCCCATATCCGTCTGGTCGTTGATCCGTCGACATCCTGCACACCATAGCTATTTGTCTCATTGAGATCATTTTCTAATTTGTCTCGCTACACCTGCCTTAAAATTAGATATGCAGAATTATCCTAGACACCTCAACCAAATGCAAGTGTGTGAATTTCACAAACTGCCTGGTGTAAGCAAGACTGTAACCTGCTCATTCTTCAGAAAATGGTGTTGCAAAGGTAATTCACAGTAATTACCGGATGCGAGCCTCGGCTTTAGTAGCTGCCTGGTTGTATTGTTTAGCCGCCTCATGGTAGTTGTCAAGGTTCTGAAAGCAAAAAAGACAAAAGTGAGAATCAATTTTTGGGGAATTTGAAAGCTCTGCATGTTCCACTTCACTTTGCTTTGATTATAGATTGAGCTACTCAACCTTGTTCTGTGTTGAATGATTTGACAACTTGTTTCCAGGCTTCAACTCTTTCAGTTTTTATATCACTTTAAACACAACACAAAATCAAGTGTATTTACATGAATGCAAGCTCTTTCAGCTAAGCGGTCAGTTAGAAATGAATATCAAAGCTATGGTAATGAAAAATAGAAAAAGGAAAAGCTAACAAGGCAAAGACACAGAATGATTTGACCGCTATATTCTGACCAATAACTAACCAAACATTCTTCATTGATGAGCACAGGATACGATCCATCCATTTGCTTGTAGATGAGACAATTGCAATCGTCTCGTCAAATTATTACAAATTATTTTGAAATTGGTAGATTTTTACAAAACTGATGGAGGGAATGCAAAAGCACAACAGGAGGGTGGAGTCCAAATCTATATTTTAATGTCAAAAATATCGATTTCACAAAACCAGATGATCAGTCCAAACAGGGTCAGGCAAAGACACAGAATCCAGAAATCATGCAGAACCAGTACACAGTAGTCAAAAACAGGAAACCTGAATGCTGGAAAGTAAGATTAATGCTAACAATCTGGAAGAGAACTGAGGGCTGAGCAGAGTATCTGTAGAATAGAGACTGATTGGGACATAGGTAGGAGGTGACTGAGGAAACACAGGTGAAGTAAATGAAACTAGATTGAGTGCAGGGAGGTGGAGAAGCTTCTGAAAACACAGGAGATGCAGAAAACTGGGAACAAATTAAAATAAACTTAATTGCCAGGGTTTGTGCCCTAGCTAATCAGTATATTTGGTGTGGCTATTATTTTAATGTATAGTATGACAAAATTGCAAAAGCATTTTATAACTGCTTGAAAGTTTGTCTTTTTGGTGGTGGGAGGAAAACGGAGAACCCGGACAGAACCCACGCCGACACTGGAAGAGCATACAAATCCGCATTCCGAAAGGAGTCAAACCAGGAAGAGTCTTGTTGTAAGGAAACAGCGCTACCCACTGTGCCGCCCTAGCACAGGATATATTTTAAATATTTTACTTGAAAATATGTGTAATAATCATAAAATTAAGTTGCAGCCAATCATTTTTTATTCAAAAATAGCCCAAATTTAACCCCCCGCCAGTGATTCTTCTCACAAAGTACAAGCCAGAGCCAGAGGTAACCGCCTTACTGAAAACGTGTTTAAAATAATCATCAGTTTTGATTGTTTGTTTATTGTTTGACAGAAACAAATGATCTATAAACTTAAGTAAAACTAAATTCATGTTATTCAGTAAGTGTAATAAAAATAAACAGGTTCAGGTACAAGTGGATGGGGTCAATATTGAAAGAGTGTATCAAAATAAGTTTCTTGGGGTAATTATTGATGATGAAATAACCTGGAAGTTTCATATAAAACATGTACAAAGCAAACTATCAAGAAGCATTTCAGTTCTGAGCAAAGTAAAACATATTCTGGACCACAAATCACTCCACATTCTTTATTGTTCATTTATTTTACCATATTTAAATTACTGTGCAGAGGTTTGGGGCAATACATACAAATGTACAACACAATCACTAACTAAACTGCAAAAAAGAGCTATAAGAATAATTCACAATTCCGGTTATATAGCACACACAAATTCATTATTCTTACAATCAAAACTATTAAAATTCACTGACCTGGTTCATTTTCAAACAGTACAAATCATGTACAAAGCTATAAACAATCAACTTCCGGGAAATATTTAAAAATTATTCTGTACTAGAGTTGTGGGTTATAATCTGAGGGGTGAGCACTACTTCAAACATCAGCGGGCACGTACAACATTAAAAGGTTTTTGTGTTTCTGTTTGTGGAGTGAGGTTGTGGAACGGGTTGGGTGCGGAGCTCAAGCAGTGTCCAAGCATGACCCAGTTTAAAAAGCGGTACAAACAAATGGTTTTCATGAAATACAGTGAGGGAGAAGGGCTTTAACGATCGGGGTTTTGTTTTTTTATGAATGATTTATGAATTAGTTATTTACACTTTCTATCTCTATTTTTTGTAAATATATTTGTTTGTTTACTTTATTTTCTATCTTGTGTATGTAACGGGTTAATTTTCTAATTATTTTCTAGTAAAATATTAAATAAAATAATAATAATAATAATAATAATTGCGTAAAATATGTTTATTTACAATTTCAATTTTCTATTTATTTTGGAAATTTATTGAATGTATGTATGTTAGAGGAATGGTTTGTTGAGTAGTGGAGAGGGGGTAGGTTTAAATAAGCTAATGCTTCATCCTACTCCTTTTCGGACATGCTGTTTGTATTGTTACCCTCGCCGAAGAGGAGGCGAGGGTATTGCAATTGGGTGCGTTTGTCTGTCTGTTTGTCTGTTTGTCTGTTTGTCTGTCCGAGCACATAAGTCAAAAACTAGTAACCCAATCGACTTGAAAATTTTACACAAGCAAGGTTCTGTCCGTGGCTCGGTCCTCCCCGAGAATGGCGTTGATCCGGATCTGGATCCAGATTCTAGAATTATTTTTACATCTGGAATTGTGCCTGTGCTGTAAACTGTCACTTTAAGAGGGAGGGACACGAATGGCATGATGGGCAAAAGAGTCCAGAAGGAGTCTTGTAGTACGTTCCGGAGCAGCAAGCTAGAGCAGGTTTGGCCCCTCTGATCCGGAAGCCCTGTTTACTGTCTCACAAGATCCAATAGTCTTTTGGAGGCGGGGTCTGCAATCTCTGATTGTCTTTCTTGTTATTGTTGTTTTGACTGTTATTGTTAGTTTGACTATTATCATTGTTTTCGGTTTGTTTTTTTTATATTTGTCTTTTTAAATTGCATGTTTGAAATAAAGCAATCAATCAATGGAGAAAGTAGAGTCTCTGTTGCCATCATCTTGCACACATTCACTGCAGTAATCATCATTTTAAACCAATAAATACAGTGATAACGCTTTAACTTAATAATTCCCTTTAGTCCCTATTGATTGGATGGGAGAGGCAAATAATTGAAGTGACTAAGCAGGAAAAGAAATGGGATCAAACACAAAACCTCATCTCCACCCTCTGCATCTCATCTCATCTCATCTCTAGTGGCCTCTTGTCATTTTCATACCTCATTATTTCATGCTGATTTGTAGACATGCCTCTTTTCATCTGGATGTCTGCTGTTGGAAAAGACACAAGTAATGTCTCAGGCATCTTCCTGAGTCTTATCTGTTTGCGTTCACTGCAGCAAGAAGCAAGGAGGAGAGACTTTACCCTGCCACGATCAGTGTAGCTGTATCTGCGCTGTCAATTTTTATTTCGCCAAACATGAAAATTGTTGCTGCTGAATGCAGAATTTGCTCATTTAAGAGTTGTTATTGCCTCTTATTGCCATGTCTATGGCTATGGGACAGGAGGATAACATTCCGACTTTTAATTGCATCCCAAAAAAGCCCCAATTAGCTTGATTAGCTGGGTAAAAAAAAGACTTCATACAACACCCATTTGGCTGACTGAAAGCAATCAGAAATGTGGGCAGGAATTCAGAGGTCTGCATCCAACAACGTGAAGCAGAATATAAACTACCGGTAAATGTATCCAACCATACTGTACCCATTCCTTGACTTTGTTGTTCAATATTTTGTTGTTGAAGGATGGCATTTCCACAACTTGAATTTCACCTCCAAAAAGGTCAAATATACTTCATCACAACATTTTGTACCTTGAAATGTAAAAAGAAAACAAAAGAATCTACTGAACATTGACCAAGGGCAATTTAATTAGACAAATCCCTGGATTCATGGACATTTAAGATACAGAAAGACTTACATGCTGCTGGGAGAGAGTTAGTATTTTGACTGACTCCTAGGGAATATGAGGTAAGACGTTAACCACATATTAGCGACTCCAACTTTAGGTTGGGGTCAAGGGTCAAGTGGGTACACTTCGCAGAAGCAAGCTGAACTGAAACTTTAAAGTCTCTCGTTGCCTTTTGGAATATCCCGTGTTTGAGCCAAAATAAAAAAAGGCTTCAGAGAAGCTTAAACCGGTGTGTGCCTGAGATTATGCAGGACATAGAGAGCAGGGCCCCAGCAAAGCAAGCAGCAAGCAGAGGGTTTAACGTTAAACTTCTTACTGATGACTGCTCTGTCCTACAGGACAGTAGCTGATACCAAAACAGTACTGAACATTTTTAACATTCAAAGCCTCTGTTTGGTTTTTTTAAGAACTGAGATTTTCATTCTCTCCCTCTACCTGTCAATGCATGTCCTGTACTGCCAATGCGTGCTGCTACCTGAACCTTCAGTCCCTCAACATCCACCTCCAAGTTCCAATTTGTGATTGTTAAAAATTAATTATGGGCCATCTGACTGTAGTGTATTTCTTGATTTCATTATTTGACAAAGATGGACATAAATGAAGGTAACCCAATCGAACCAACGAAAAACACTCTCCTCTTCTTCCTTTGTTCCTGAGTTATGGCAGTGAGTAATGAACAGGAAAGTCTTTTTAAGGAATATTATTAATGCCAGAGTGAAGTTGAACTTTGATCTTTTTGATGTAAAATGTTGTTAATGATCATTTTATTCTTTTAACATTTGCGTCGAATTCTTTCACAGTTAGAAACTTAGCATATAAATTATTGGAGGATTGCCAAAAATGTACTTTGTGAGGTTCCAGTGATCTTGACTTTTGACTACCAGAGCCTCATCAGTTCTTCTTGATGTTTCAGGCAATTATTCAGATGCCATTCCTGCAGAGGGTTGTGGCAGGAATGGCATCCGACCCCTGATGGGACAAGCCGAAAGAGGAGGAAGGATATTGCTTGATATTGATATTATCCTGCTTCCGTGGCGATTAAAAAGAAATTGGGTAGTTTGACGACAATGGAAACAGAAGTTACTGAAACGACTATCATGTGTCTAATCACTAGCGCAAGCACATGGACAACAAGAATAACAGTGGGTCAGTGGAGGTGTGGAAATTGATGCAGCTTATCCAGTCAACATGTTGGGGGGGCACAAGGCTGAGAGATGTTTTGGGGCTGGTCGACATGTGTTTTTTTGTGTCTGCCCCGGCTCTGTTCTCATGAAACCAGAGAAGTGGCAGCGCTATCGCTGGCACACACACGCCACGCTCTTCCCAGTGATTTGTACCCATGGTGATGAAAGTCCTATGGGGAGTGGCAGGAAGGGGAGGGGGGGTGATAACCCTCAAACGGAGGGGGGGGAAGCCAGGTTTTGGGGGTTGTTGGAAAGACTCATGGAGGGGATTAGTGTGGGAGCATTTGTGCTGCGTCTGTAAGCTTGCATACGTGAAGGTGTGTGACTAAATCTGTAGTTGGATGTGAATGGTGGCGTTGGGAAGATCCCTGAATGCACTCTCGTCTGAACACCCTCCAGTCGCTGTGGATTCAGATGGGCTGATGTCAGGAGGGTTTGTTTCACGCTCCGTGCCTGGACAAAGGCAGATTAATCATTAATTTTTTCAAGTGTAGGTGGGGGATTATAAGAGGTGAATTTTAAACTGAGACTTGTTTACAGAGTCACAGGCTGTGCAGCCACAAGGAGACAGCTAATACTCCACCTGTAAACTGGGGAGAGATTAGAGAGGGATCCACAAATAAATGAGAAACAGAGAGCGGAATGAGAGAAGTAGAGGATTTACTGCGTGCTCTTTGGGGTCAGGGGGGTTTAGTCTTGGAATGTCTTTGAGCATATGATCCTGAACATGTGGGGAAGAGGGGAAAGATAACATTGAGCAGGGGATTGGCCACAATTATTTCTTCATTTTCAATTATTTCTCCTGAAGTCGCACCACAGTAACTAGGCTAATAGATTTTTAAGCAATATCACATTTCAAAATTGGGCAAGATTGATCTGTCAAATTTACAGGGACATTCTAAAGGTTTCATTGATGACAGGCGATAGTATCATGAACGGGTATGAAAGCATCATCTCTGAAAGGTCATTCTCAAGTGAAGATGGATTAAGACTCACCACGTTGTGAAAATATGAATAGGGGAATAGTCCCTCGGGCCTCCCGCCTGAAGTCTGTAGATTCCGCAGACCACCTGACTGACTTTGCCCTGCCTACGCACATCTTTTGACTTTTGTTTGTACATGAGGACAAAGGGGAAATCTGGGAGCAGAAAGGGGAAGGGTTTCTATTCAAGGTTTGGTGTTTCAGTTTCAAAGTTTTTCCATTTATTTTTAAACTTCTCTCCTAATATGTCATGGTTTGCTTGTCACTTCCTGTTTTTACTTTCTTCCTGCCCTTTGTCCCAATTTTGTCCCAATCTTTTCCCAAGTCGTCATTTATTTCAGCCCAATTGCTATTTTCCAAAGGTATAAGAGAGGAACAGTAAGGAAAATAGGCAAGTTTAAAGAAAAATACTATATTGGGGGGCGAAAAAATGAAAGAAGGCCTGGATGAATGGAGGGCAAGATTGGAAAAGGAAGGAGAAAAAGAAGGAAAATGAACGCCAGCTTAGGATAAACTGTCTCTTTAATGCACAGTCAATACAGCTTCTTTATCGCTCGCTCTCAGCCCCCCCCCCCTCCCCTCTTCCGCACTCCCTCATCTACATGCAGGTCAGCCACAAGCAGGTGAGGCGATAGAAAAAGCAACTGCAGCAGTGAGTGGAGAGAGATAGAGTATCCTTCGCTCTTCTGCCAATCAGTCGCCTCCGTCAAGTCTCTTCCGTCATGCATGGCAGTGTGTGCTGCTTCCCGCCTGATGCAGGGGGGCCTTCCATTTAACTTGGCTATGTAAAAGGTTTTCTCAGAGGCCTAAAGGAGGCGAGTGCAGGGGACTAGATAAGGTGCCACATCTGCGTGATGGGCCATGCTGGATGAAGGGAGGGCTGGGAGAGGTTTGGAGGGAGAATCGAGTCCCAAACAATATATACTGAAAACTGGAGGGGGCGCTGTGGGTGACAGAGTGCGTGTGTGCGTCTACCTGAATCTTTTCAACCATTCATTGCCACAATGGGAATGCTAATTTGACTTCACTTTAATAAAAAACCGCACTGTCTTGCCTGTATCCTCTTCAATGCTTCATGCTTGTTCCTATTTTTGAAGTGTGCTTGTCATCTGTGGTTTTCTGATAGTGTCCTTCTTTTCTTTACTCCACATGCACTCAGAAATCATCCACTCTCCAGCCTCTTGTTCCTCCTTCAACCCTCTGTCCAGCGCTAAATGCATAAAGTAGGTTTTTTTCTTGCCCTAAATTCAAACACTAGCACAAACCTTGGCCCTCAAATCTTTTAACAAGTCAGAGTTTACTGAAGCAAACATTTATCAAACAACCGTTTCTTGTTGGCCTTTATGTGGAACAAAATATCAACAATGCATTAGTGCTCTGATGGAGCAAACAGGTCATAATTTCTTAAAAGCAGCCAACAAGCCACTTTTCTTTTTTCCAATAAGACCACAGTGCTGGTGAAAGGACACAGTACATTTGATTCAATGAATTTGGCTTTCTGTGAAACCTCTCCTGAGTGCTGTTCCATCAACAGAAAGTCGTGACTTTCCTCTGCCTGAAGAAACGTCCTATTAATTTACATTTACATTCTAACGCTAGGATGCGAGCTTCACATTTCCAAGACGGGGAAGAGTGTCTAATATCTTGACAAGATTAAATTCTTTAGGGAGACGGAGAAATATTTTGTGTCTAGATTCCTTGTGATATTCTTGTGTGTGACTAGTGTGACTTATTGTAAGAGAAGCCAACAGGATGTTTTGATTTCATTAGCGAGTTCTTCCGTTATACATATCAAACACATGCCGATATCTCATGCCCTAAACACACAAATAGAAAAATGGGAAACTGCGTACTGCCACATGGATTAATGTCAAAACACTAATCTCATGAGAACTACCCCACTGATGTCGTGAAAAAGTAAATTATGACAGAAATTTTAACAGCTTTCTTTTTCTGCTACACGTGTTTATTAAATCAGAAATGGCTCTTACTCTTTTCTCCAGTATTTCAAGTTGCTCCTTATAGAACCTGGACATGCTGGACAGTTCTTTCTCCTTTCTCTCCAGTCGTTTGGCCTGATAAAAAAAAAAGACATATTAGTACCAGAAAAGACCGTAAACAACATGTATAAATTTAAAATCGCACAGAATACGAAGGATGGTAGACAAATTACGACACTAATAGGACATGTGACAAATCTCTGAATCCAGATTTCACCGATGATGTGAATATGAATGAAATCCTAAACTGTCCTTCCTATTCCAGGGAAAGAAACCACTAAATAACAACGCTACGCAGGACATTAGAAAACGCTTCTGCCAAAGCTACGAGGCTTGATGGAAACCTACATTACTATGGAATCTACATCACATTTATATCGGGAGGTAAAAAACACAAAAGAAAGACTATTCAATGACCTATGCATGAAACGCAACGCAACTTACAAAACAGCTGCGGCAGCACGCGAGCAGCACAGCGATGGTGGACATGGCGCTGCTGGCATACGATGGAAAGAATCACTTTAATATGTGCACTGAGCCAAGCTCTGACAGGCATCAAGATTCCAGATTGGCTGACCGTAGCAGCAAGGGTACCGGGGACAACATTTAAAGTCACGGGGAAGACAAACTGTAAAATAGTGTTGCCAGTTCAGTTTGCACTCCGATATGCACATGATGCAATGGGGCTGTTAAAATAGATTCGCCATGAGGAAAGATTTGCTAGAAGCAGTAAAGGCTTTGCGTTGGGCCCAACTTTAAAACAGCACGGAGATTCACAGTATGTCAATTTTAGTGTATGCTGTCATAAAACGGAAAGGAATGGGACTCTTTTATTCCAAATGTGATTCTGTATACACCGACGGGAATGAAGAGTTATTGCAGAACCACCAAAAGAAAATACTGCAACACAAAGGCATCGTGACAGGAAATGTGCATTTTAAACAAAGGTACGCATTTTGAGACGCCAGCGGTGACTGGCCAGAACGACTGCATCCAGCTGCAGGTTCTAACTCCCTGAGCTACGAATGCATCCGTCTCTGGGATATTCTTCTTGATGCAAAAAATGTATAAAAAAAAAAAAAAATGACGAGGGCTTTTGTCTTTGAGTGTCAAAGACTGGTGTATTGCACAATAAAGTATTTAACAGCATACAATCCCATTTATTTTCATAAAATATGCCATATAAATCCTTTAAATTGATCGATGTAAACTAACATTGGGCATGCTTTGAAATATATTCAATGCGATGTCTTCCCTGATCTCTGCCGTTTTGCTCATGTGCCAGCAGTGGCATGTTTCTCTGACACCTCTACACAAACCATCATCACTTCCTCTTGCCGGATGGGTTGATTCTTCAAGTGATTGAAATACACAGCACCCTTGCTGGATAGTGATGGATGATTTGTTCAGGTGTCTTTCGATTTGAGAGTCAGAGTTATCTGATTCTGGAGTGTCTCTCCATGGCCTGCTAGCCTGTGTGCGCCTCACAAAACATTTGCGTGATGCATTCTGCTTCAATGACAAATAGAAACACAGTAAGCTATGTAGGTATTCATGTTGTTGATGGTGGGAGGTACATATTTTAATCTCTAGATTTCTATATTAGTACGTGTGCCTGCGTATTATAATGATTATTAAGTCAACACACGGTTTCTAATGAGTTAGGCAGTCCTACAGCAGTATGGACATGATATGGTACATGAGCACAGTGAAGCTGATTGGAGTGAGGCTGTGAAAGGCAGCAATGGGGCAGGGATTTATGCAGCATTAAAACTGTTACAAACCGCATTCTACCACGGTACGACTGTGACTGAGTGCTGTGCCCGAGTTGTGCATTCGTGAGTGTGATATAGATTAGAAGGAGCAACAATCTTTTCTGTAGATGATCTACAGATCTGTGCTCTTGGTTGATATGATGAATACAACACACACACACACACACACACACACACACGCACGCACGCACAAACATTCCATTTTTTGTAATCCAATCTAATCTTATCCTAACTTAACAGGCACATGTATCCCCAAAGACTATCTGCAAATCCCAATACTGTGCTCGCTGCACTTTTTCTTTCTACAGCAGCTGCTTGATGCTTAAGGGCTGTGTGTGTATGTGTGTAAAATCACCTCTGCTAGCAGCGCAGATGATGTGTAATTTTCTAGCTGAATACCTCCCAAAGTGTTGTTATGTGGAATGGTGGCGGCGGCACACTCACAGCCTCGCTTTAATGCACAATGAAAACATGACATTTCAATGGAGAGGAGGGAAAGAAAAAGAGAAGCGAGAATAAAGCAAAAGGCACCAGAAATGGCAGCTGCTTACCCAGGCATCCAAATCTGCTGGCTAGGGGAGAGAGAAGCGACAGACGTTAGTAAAATGGTAAAGAAAAGGCGTTGGTAAGAAACGGGGTTGGAAGTGATGGCAAAGGAAACAAAGGCAAGGAGGATAAAAAGTAAAGGAAGATGAAGTTAACGAGTGCAATAAGTAGGTGAAGTAAGAACAGCCAGTCAAAGAGCAATCGACGCCATAGTGTACAGACGGTGGGCTGAGGTCTTCTTGTTAGTTCTAAATATGTTAGTTTGTTTTGAATACCAGGACCTAAAACGGCCATAAACTCCTCACGCCAATTAATTTGTTTCTGTTCACCGATTTAAATTAAAAGCAGTTCTTTGGTTTTTAAAGGAGGAGAAGGGGAAGAAAAAAAATGGAGTAGAAGAAGAATCAAGAATTCCTGATCGCAGACACGGGAAGGTCCTGCAATAAAGAGTTCATACATGAAAAACAGGCAACACAATCAACAAAGCCTAGCTGGTGTTGGTTTATTGACAACGTAGACGGACGAGCTGAACTGTTGCTGCGTGTAAAGCAACAGGCCGGACCTCTGGAGGGGCCCTTGTGTTCCAATCATGATGTAGTACTTCTAAGTGGAAATATTACTGCACTCGACTATACTTGATACAAATCCAGAAGCACACCGACATATTTTTAAAAAGAAAATGCAAATAACAGTTATTGCTACACATTTAATACAAATGTGTAGTTTTAATTTAGGTACCCAACTTAAATTGAGCATAAATATTTAAAAGGCAGTTTTGTCACACAGAATTAGGTTTATTGATTATTATAAAACTGTCATTCCGAGGACTTTTGCAGTCAGAACTGTCTGTTCCATTTATACTGTTTATATCACACAAACAATAAAAGGAAATCAAACAACCCTTATTTAAAGTATACGACATACACATATTTGGGTGAACAGAGTCTTGCCCACTCAAGTGCTCCCAGTTCAGCATTAGACACAGAAGAGGAAGGGATAGATTAGAGCAGTGGGTGGCTTTAATGTTGTCATGCCTCATAAAAACACTATTCAGTTAAATGAGGTGAACTCACAAAGCTGATTGGAGCTGCTTGTGTGTGTGTGTGTGTGTGTGTGTGTGTGTGCTGGGTGATCTGTACGGCGGATACAACCAATGCCATCTGTTTAACCTCCCTGCTCTTCAGTGGCAGGTGTGTGTGTGTGTGTGTGTGTGCGTGTGTGTGTGTGTGTGTGTGGACCCCCACAAGGTGCTCACAGGAGCACGGAGGCCCAATTTCCATAGATGATAGAATTTAGAAGAGAAGTGAAGGGTTTTGTTGTAATACAGATGCGGTCAAAGCACACCCAAGCAGTTTGGTGCAGTCCATGAGCCATGGCGGGCATCTCAGGTACATCAACCCATTGTTTTTGTTGCTGCTCTGAGCTCCCTGGTGATCAGCAGTCAGCAGCCTCGGTGCAAACATTAAGAGCCTGGAACAACTGAGCTAGCACAAGCACTGCCAGGAACACGTTACAGGAAGAAATACACACCAACAAGCATGCAAATGTTGTATTAATGCCTCAAGAAAATTCCTCGTGATCCCTCCAGAGACTGAAGACAGCTGTAAAAAAATAAAATCATACACAGGGACCGCAAT
Source organism: Brachionichthys hirsutus (assembly GCF_040956055.1). Classification (NCBI taxonomy): domain Eukaryota; kingdom Metazoa; phylum Chordata; class Actinopteri; order Lophiiformes; family Brachionichthyidae; genus Brachionichthys; species Brachionichthys hirsutus. The sequence goes on from NC_090904.1 coordinate 14,920,626, forward strand.
ATTGTGACATGGCAAATAAATAAATCCAAAATATTTCATTCTCACTCATGTACAGACAAGAGGAGTCATGGTTGTTGTGATTTTAAAGCCTTACTATAAAAGTCCAGCAAACATTCCAATATTTTTCCTGTGGCAAACCTGTACCTCCACCAGGGATCGCTATACTACGATCCGCAGAAATACTATTCATTGTATTGGCAAAACAGTTTTCTTTGATGATGTGTCTGCAAAACGTAAATGATTTGAGGATTAAAAAATGTTCTCCTCATGGGAGACTATAATTTATAATGGATTGACGGCACATGCAGAAAGAGGTTTAGGAATCTTAACATAACTTTTCAGATGAAACAAATAATACACAACCCTACCGGAAAAAGCAAATTTATCCCAAACCCTGCATCATCTAATTTTTATGAAGTAGAAAGGAAAACAACACTGAACGAACCCCTCAGGTTTCCCCCCTCAATCATGTCAATTTTAAAGTAGTTAATGCATTTTATATTAAATAAATTATATATATATATATATATTATATATATTATATAAAGCAAAATAAGAAAACTTATCAACGTTTATTACACATGTTTTGGGACCCTGTGCATGGATTGAAGCAGAATGGAATGGCAGCATTCCAGATAAATCTCATGACAAGACAGGTGATATTTTTTTATTTAATACCCAGGAAACCAAAAGCCAAATAGAGTTGGCCTTGATTTTTTTTTTTTTAAAGGTCGACTGAAGAAATACCAAAAATCAAGATTCAATGCTGATTGTTTCATCTATGAAGCTTTGACGACACAAAGAATGGCTAAAGCAAAATAGTTTTTGAAATCTTCACAACAGAAAATTGCAAAGGAAAAAAGTGAAAACAGCTTATCTTCAAAGTGCAAACTAACATTGCAACAAAGGGCAAAAATAACACATGTATAACCTGAAGATAAACAGGAGGAACGCAATTAGAAGCAAATCACCATAACCCCCAAAATGTCACGCTTTCATTGAAAAGGTTGTGCAGCCATTTAAAATCAACCTCACCACAAAATTAATGAAGGAAATGGAAAATGTCGCTGAATGTCCAATTAACATCCGACTGTAACCGTGCACTTTACCGATAGAAAAACTTAGACTATCCTGGTATCTGTGTAAAGAAATCTGAAGTGTAAGTTAAATTAAATATTTGGGCATTAGTGTTTATCTAAATCTTATCTTCATTAAACATAAAATTTTATATTACAAGGACATCTTATAATCGAGGTATAACACAAACACGGTGTGATGATTCTTCTACATTTGGGTTTCAATAATTTGCAATGGTTTTAATTCTATAATGAAATTATCCACCCTGTGTAAAGACACTGTAAAAGGTAGCTTCACCATCAACCTATGCTAGTTAGCAACTGTAAAATCAACCTTCTAGAAAAACATGTTTATTTACATTTGATTATCTCTGCTCAGCTGAATCACATTTGACATGATCGGACCCTGAGAGTCACCAGATGCACCCGCTTGGCACTGCGTCATGCTTGATTTCATTTCTACTTGATTTGATTTTGAAACCTCAACGGTCTGGCAACTGTGTGTGTGTGTGTGTGTGTGTGTGTGCGTGTAAAAAAGTGGCAGACATATGACAGGATGATGAGAGACTTTGGTTGCAAACCACTCCTCACATGGCAAGAAGCGCTTCCTTGGAAATCAATTATGTAAATACAGAATCATGCAAATTTGAATAAATGTATTTGGGGAGAAATGAGTTGGGAGTTGCTTTCTTCTTGAAATCAGGAGAGGAGATTCAGAGCGATGAAGGCCTAAATGATGATGTGAATGTCAGCGACAGACAGTTTGTGCAGCAAAACTCCTAATTTGGCTGCTTTATTACAGAAAAAAGAGAAAGAGAAATGCAGGCAAGAAGTATTTAATACAAATAAAAACGATCAATTTTCTTCCTGATCAAAATCCTCAGTCTGACTGACTGGATATGCTCAATCAGTCAAGAGCACATTTCACAACACTTCCCCTGTTATATTGTTGTTTACATTATGTTATATTGTTCATATTTTTAATAATCCAATAATCAGAAAGAAAAAGGGACGGGATTTAAATTGGAACTTAAAGGGGACATTTTCTAAAAAAAAATGTTCGTGTGTGCTTAAAAAAAAAGTCACCTCACCGGTTACCATGGTAGCGTGCAGCTGTGTGCGATATACTGAACTGTAATTAATATTACTTTAAATCTAAAAAGAACCTTGTACTGGCTTCTGACAGTTCCAAAATTAATTATTCACCCGTTTTTAAACGAGCACCTGGCAGACATTACATTTATCCTAGACAATAAGTCTTGTCCAGCTGTCTCCTTACTTCAGGACTGTTCTCTGATGGCAGAAGTATTCCACTCCTACACATTTGTACTTCAAACCGACAGGATTTATGCTATGCTCTCCACCCCCACCCCCCCTCAGCACCGTACGACGATCCAAATCTCCTCAGCCGGTGAGCGCTCTGCTCCTCAGCAATTACCGCCGCTCGAGATGGTGGGAGAGTTCTGCCGTCTGTATGTGTGCGAGTGCTTGTGTGCACAAGAGCTTAGCTGCTTTAACACGCTGAAAAAATGTCAAGTCTGTGATCACACTAGCTGATAACAAGTGGTTTAGCAGCATGCGACTGTGTGTGTCCGATTGTATTTTACAGCGTCAGTTTGTGCGACAAAGAAATGCAGTTTACACATGCATGCGTGTGCCTGTAGGGAACACTACTGCCCAGGCACCCAGTCTGTGGAGCCCTCTCCCCCTCTATCGTCATACATCAGAAACAGCTTTCAACTCAGTTTTCTTTTTCATTGATCCCTTCCTCTGTTCTCTACCTTTCTTCTGGATTTCCACATCCATTCTCTGCTCCCTCTCTTCCCCTTTACCATCCTCTGTAACTGGTTAGGAATCTACAGTACATTTTCTCTGCCTCTGAGCCGTGTCATGGGGTGAAATTTGGAATGGTAGGCAGATAAAAATAAATACATTCAGTTTGTGTAGTACATATACATACTGCAGCTGCTTCCACAGAAATGCTGCTTTTCATTTTGTAATGTTTTCCACAACAGTCTTCGGCAAAACGGTGGTTTAATTTGCTTGTTTGTTTATTGGTTATTTTTAAGGGGGCAGTGCACAATTAAAAGTAATTGCTCCCGCGTTAGCTTGCCGCTAATTTACATCTGTAGTCCCAGGGCAGGTAGGCAGAAGCAATCACAAAGCAGTAAATACACTACATAAAGCAGCGCAATATGTAAAATACTATTTAAACACTGCAGACGCTTCCAGAGCCTCTTATGTTTATGGGAATGGAGTTTATTTCCACTGTTTTTGAGAAACCAAACTTAATCTAAGAGGAGGTGGTACAAGCTTATCAATAATTGTAAGAACATTATTTTTCAGAATGTTGCAGTAATGATGATCTTGTTTTTTTTTTTTAATAGTCTTATTTTAGATTTATGCTCTCATCACTGGTCGAGGAAAATGACAGGGAGTATTGGGTGGGATGGGGTCAATTGACTGGCAGTACTCAGACATTTTGAGTACTGCAGGAAAAACACAGGTGAACTTATTAACAGCAATGAAGACTATCACATGCATAATGTGACGGCGAACCTCCAGGTATGACAGCAGGCCCTCCTCCATGTGGAATACAGCAATCATCAGCCTGCCGTGTCCTGAGCCGTGAGTCCGTACGGCTCAAGCAACACTTCCATCTTGTTCCAGAACGCAGTCTCAAAGCACATGATGCGATATGAACGGACAGACTGATGTAACCACAGGCTACTTCAGACAGACCGGATGAGACGGTGGTTGGTCAAGTCACAGAAGCTTTAAACATCACACCGGATTAAATATTGCCTCTGAATTCCAATACTGTAATTTAATAATCTGGCCATTTAAAATGTTAAAATAATTAAATGAAAGGAATTATTTGAGACAGCCCCACAGATTCTTTGCACATAATTATATTCCGTTATCACAAATGTCTTGCAGCTGAAAGGAAGCGCAGTGGGTACATTTGTTCACTCTTTTCTTAGTGCTTCTAAACAGCAGCAGTATACGACTGTGTAACCGAGTGTCCGTCTTCTCAGGTCCGACCTGAATGAATGCTTGAGCTTTTCACCCTGCTTTTCATCATCCTTCTCTTGGAGAGTGTCGAATGCTTCACTCTGGCTAATCGTTCACACAAAATACACACCTGTATGCATGCGCAGGCACACACAAATACACACATGCACACACAAAGGACAAAAACGGAGGGTCGAAGAGAACTACAAAAGGAAGAAAGATGACAGACATTGAAGAAAGAATAAATGCAGGGAGGACATGTTGCCTAGGAGCACATCCATACTAGTTTTAGTCTTCTGGAAACCAATCATATTTCACTAGTGCCATCTAGCGGCAGGTGAAAGGATTGCATCCTCTTCATCATGATTGTCGCAGTCCCACCTCACCCAAATACACGCAGTACTAACCGAAATAACCAAGAGGCGTGAAAGCACCCATAGTCTCTCCGGCGTGTCCTAGGTCTTCCCTGAGGGACACCTCCCCAGGGGGCATCCGAAATAGATGCTCCAGCCACCTCAGCTGACTCCTCTCGTCAGACTAAGAGCGGTTAGAAAGCCCCCATGAAAATATTAAAATCAAGGACCGTGGCGATGCCTAGAATGACGCAACCGGGGCCCCACCCCAGAGCCAGGCCTGGGGTCAGAGCTCGCATGCGAGCGTCTGGTGGCCGGGCTGAGCCCCGTGGGCAGAGGCTTGACGTGGCCCCGACCTCCGGTGGACTCACCATCTGCTGAGGGATTCATAGGGGACGGGTGGCAGACAACGGGAGGGGGCTCGATGAGCCGATCAGCAGACACAGAGAAAAAAAAATCAATAATCTGAAAATAATCCGATGAAAAATGATCTTGGATAGATGGTGTCGCGGCCTGTGACAATAGTTCACTTTTTTCATCGTCTTTTATATTTCTTCCGTAGAAGACTCAGTTATCTTGTCTAAATTAAACAATGTTATTGAGCATCAGAAATGTTGCATTCAAGACAGCAGATGAAAGTTAAATACATACAAATGTATCAACTGAATGACCGATGACCCCCCCCAAAAAAAAAGCAGTCAGAAAGTCTATCCTCACCAAACAAGGAAGCCTCTGACCGGAGTGCAGCTCTCTGTGTGTGTGTGTGTGTGTGTGTGTGTGTGTGTGTGTGTGTGTGTGTGCGTGTGTGTGTGTGGCTCACTGCACTGAATACTAAGAGTATTTATTTATCGCATGAATAACAAATAAATCAAAAGCATAAGGCGCTAATTAAAGAACGGGGGAAACGGAGGAGAGGAGACTAGTTAATATAACTTGTTGACCCGTCTGCACATTCACCCATCGCACGACTGCTGTACAAGGCAAGGAAAGACATTTAAAAAGCTGAACGTCCTAATGACATGTCTGTGAGAGTGATGCAATATTTGCCAGGTTTCAATGAGCAACAGGTCAGAACATAATGCAAAGGAGGACAAGCAGTCAAAGGCCACAGAAGAGACGGAATTGTACCAAAGAAAAATGTGTAACGCAACAGAGCTGCACTGCAACAGGGTCGGTGTGGGGAGTAACTTCTGACGGATGTTACCTCAACACGTCACTCCCCAAACATTAACAGGTAGTCTGGAGTACACGGGAGGAGAGTAACAGGCTGGGAGCTGAGATACTCGCTACACATGGTTCAGTGTATGCAATCGCACCGTATGCGTGTCGTTCACCGGGAAATGACTATTCAGAACGGAGCGTTTAAAAGGTGGAATGGGAAAGGAGCGGGGGGGTGGAGGGACTATGACTTTAAACCCCCCAGCTGTGTTGTTGTTGAGGGAAGCAAGGTCGATTGAAGCTGCGTAGAAGGGAGGGGAGCCCACCCGCCGAGTTCGGAGGATTTTGTTGTGGCAGAGACCTTGAATAACATTTCCAGGTCATTTGAATCTTCTGAAAAGCTGAACCAGAACAAAGAAAAAATCCGTCTGAAATAAAACCCACAGAAACGACAGGTGAGAGGAGAGCGGGAGAGCCGGAGGAAGAATGGAATGAGATCCTCTCGGCTTCAGCCACACAAACGACTTCTGTTCCATCAAGCGCTGTAAAAAATGATTCTCATGATCGTCAGTGGCAAGAAGTGGGACTTACTTTGCTTATTTAAAAGTTAATCCTCTGCACGCATGACACGCACACAAACACACACCGGGTTGTGTTGACTTTGTAAGAAGACTAGAACCCTTTAGAGGAAGTGTTCGGCTTCACACGGTGATACAACATCATTCAATGATCAGTGCCAGCTCATCCAGAGCTCTAATTCAGGATTCATTACAACTCGCTGACACACCAGAGACACTGCAGGACACGTCAATTAGAGCGGAGAGGGAGAGAGACAAGGCTGCAGGGATTCCAGCCATTTATTTAAACACAGACACGGAGTCGTAGATGAATAATGAGCCGGAGATCTCGGTTCCTCGGTATACAACAGAAACAGTCCGTCCATAGTTAACAGATACTCTTATTATATAAATGTATGCAGCGGTCAACCTGCAGAAATCTGAGTTCTGGATTGGCTGGGAGAACAAGCGCATCTGAAATACCGTAGCGACAGATCGGCAGCTGTGTTTGATCACCGGACCGACACTCATCCCAGGAATTAGAGGCAGTCAGATAGAAAAATGGATCGTTTTGCGACACTAAAACCAGGTTTGTGGTAATGATTGAAAAATGACGCAGGTGGCATTTAGAGTCCAGTAGAGGGCGCCGTTGACTCAAAAGTAAAACCACTAAGAACGCCTGGAGGGCTTGCAGTGGGCGATTCAAACCGTCTGCAGCATTTACAGGATACGCGTCTGTGACTGTTCACACGAAAAGCCACATTCCAGCAGAAAACGGCATCACCCAACAGCACACACCTTCACTGCCAGCCAATCGCGTTGCTGCTAGAATAAATCCTGACTGTTTCTCCAGCTCCTCCGTGCTGCATCCTCCACCGGATGGACTTAAACAGCTTCGTCATACAGTCAAATGTGAGATGTGATAAATAATAGTCAGATTGGATACATTCTTATGGAAGTTCTAGATTAAGCATCTATAATATATATTACTGCTAATGTGAGTTGGTACATTAATAATTACTACAATATACATATTTTGGGGCTATTTCTAGTATAATAATCTTCCACGTCTCAAGCACACTCACCGCTATCTTGACCTTTTCTTGCTCTTCGTGCACTTTTCCTTTCTCAGTCATTAGGTCAGGGGTCATCTCACCCAGGCCTGTAGCTCCTGCTGCCTCCCTTTCCCTCTGGGCCAGTTGGGCCAACTGCTCCTGCACCATGGCCTGCTTGCGCTCGTAACTGAAGCAGGGACAGATAATAGCCCGTATTAAATGTATTAAGTGTACTAAGCATGCAAGTACTTCTTCAGACTCACAGCTATGGCGGGTAAATGAAAGGTGCTCGTGCTGTTAATTACAGCACTCAGGGTGGTACATGAACATTCCAGCACCACAGTATACAGTTGTGAAGAAGATCAGGACAGGTTGTGTTGACAGACTACTCTACATGTACGTGTCTGTGTACTCCATAAACAGTGCACACCAGTCATTTTACAGAGCTGCCCGTGGGAACAAAGGAGGTTCCACAACTCATGAAAATACAATCAAATCCAATATTCAACACAGTGTAACATTTAATAATCTCGCCACATTCCCGGTTAGCCTGAACGGATGCACATGAACACACAGCATGCAAAGCTAAGCCTGTTCTCCCCCAACGCCTCGACGCATGCGCCTACTTTCTGCGAATCTCTTCTTGTATTTCCGTAGGGGAGATTCCCGTCGGTGTCAGACCTGATGATCAATCATAAAATCAGTACCGGGTACTGTTGTACTGTACACAAGAGAATAACAAGAGCAACGACGGGTTACTAGCACGCAAGAACACATTAACAGGACATGGAGCATCTCATTCATGTTCACTTCAGATTAAAAAAAGCTGACAGGAAATGTCTGACCGGGACTTACTCGATGGCGGTTCGCGAGGTTCTGCTGACGGAGGGGGGGGCTCGCCGGATTCCCGCATCCACCGGAGGACATCCTCTGACAGCTGGGAGAGATCGTGAGAATGACCCGACGCACGAGATGAACGCACGACGCAACCTCCGAGTGGCAGATTAGAAAGGTCTTTATTCTAAGGAGCCATCAGATGTGCAGGAATGAACTTATTGAACTTCATTTTGCAGATGGGTCACAAATGCACATTTTAAATCATTTTAAAAAAGAATAATTGTTTTTATGTTTGCACCATATCATCAAATTTTCTGCCCAAAATAAAAAAAGAAGAAACTCTCTAGCTGTTGCGGAGAGAAATGTCATCTATGTTTGTTGTGTAGTTAACAGCTGATTAACCGAACGAGGCCGATAAACGGGTCCCGGTTCCGGTTAACGGAGTGACACCGAGACTCGCTAATCGTTATCCGCTCGAGTTGCGCCGTGAATAAAGCGTCGAGTCACGTTAAAGGTACCTTTACTCCTTCGACCACAGTGACCTTCTCGTTTTCGTCAAGTCCGAATGACACTTTCTTCATGGCGCTCTCGCCGGCCCCCATCGTCCGCAGCCGGCCTCCCTCCTCCGGACTACAAATAACGATAAAAGCCCTTTGGTGTCGGGGCAGGACGGCTTCAAAGACGGACCGAGCGCCGGTTTAAAACGCATCAATAAAGGTCATTCTGCCGAGTCAGTATCCCCGACGCTCATTCGTTAAACAAGATACTTCAGAACCAATGACTAGCGAGCTTAAAGCAACAACAGTTATGTGGGAAATGTAGTTTAACAGCGAACATGCTAACGTGAAGCTGAAGATCAGAGAGACTTCAGGGAATTGCTATTAATATTTTTAATATTCTCAACAGTTATGCTGGTAGTTTATTAATAGTCACAATAATTAACAATCCGAGTAACAATAAATTGAACTTTACTATATACGCAAAGGCGTTGTCCTCATTATGACGTCACTTTAGTCAGCTCTGCGTCATGGCAAAGTCACAAAGGCCACCTAATTAATAGGCGCTTTATGGCGAGCTTTTAACACCGGACTCGTGTTTATCATTATCTTCAGATGCAGGTTCTTAATTCGCATCATTCCAGCTCCTTATCAACGGCAGCGCCTTCCTCAAATTATATATTCTAATCTAGACACTGGCTATATTAATATGTTATTTTCCCCGTCATCATTATCCCTGATATTTGCATAATATTCCATCCCCACATCTTTGGTGGGAAAAAATGTAAATCAGAATCTTTCCCAGATCAGCCTCAAAGCACAAATTAACTGTTTCGTGGCACAAGAACCACCCTGACACAAAATCCAACCAGTCCATTGGAAACTTTTATACATCCAGCAATAGCATGCCGACCTTTATGGACAGCCATTTCTCTATTTGCAGACGCAGGGATGTATGAATTAAATATGGGGGAGAAAAGGTATTCACCGAACCAGAGCAGCATCACAGCCTCATTTCAAACGACATAAAGTTATGGTTTTGCATGTTGCACAAAGCCCCAAAACAAGACAGATATTTTATCCTGTAGGTCACGGAATGATAGATACATTGCATTAATATGGGCTGATGAATATATAATCAATGTATTTAAAAAAAATAAAGGGACTTACAGATGATTTGTAGAATAATATCAATGTCACATATGTTGTGTAGGAATATAGAACTTCAGTTCCGAAACAAATACAGGTACCTAATGAACTCACAGAACTGAAACGGCAAATAGATTTTTCCAGAATCTTAATTTGTAGCGATGCAGCAGCTGCCACCACATTCAAACTTTAAAACAAAACTTATTTCAAGAGTCAGGCAAATACTGTCACTTCCTGGAAAAACACAACTTCACTGTGCATCAAGTCATGAAAAAATAAACGTCAAACATCGCCCGCATACAGGTCACCACTACCTACCAATACTGTGAGCTTAACTACAGCAATACGCTCACCCAAACCACAAATCTTTATGAAAGGACATTTAGCATCATTTCTTGCTACTCTGAAGAGAATGTGTTATGAGGCTCCAAAATGCTAAAAATAGGAGACATTGTGGTCAAACCTGGAGGTGTGACAGTCACTGATTTCCACACCTCTCTTTCTTAGGAGGAATTGGTGCCTACTTTTACCATTTGTGGAAACAAAATAAATGGATGGCAACAAAAAACATTATTGCCCTTAATAGCAGCAAGCAAAGCTGAAATTTACATTTAAATAAAAGAAAGGTATTTCTAATTTGCAATTAACCAATTTACAGGTTTCTGCTTAGTTGTTGTTCAAATCACGCACATGATAACGCAGCCTCGACTACGATGACAAACGGGTTTTCAGTAGCAGGAATGATTCACCTGGAATAAGGGTTGAAATCAAAAATGGAAAACATAATAAAAGGAAGAGTGGAATGACGTTAGGGCAGACAATCTGGAGATGATGCGTGCGATCTGGAACACGAGGACGACGCCTGGCCTTTTGGACATCCTTATATTGTAGCATACATCTTTTACGTGTTCACCTACTTCATAAGACAAAGTACGTTTGTCTAGACAAATACACACACTAGTAGTTCTTGTACTGTGAAGAGGCACACTGATCCTGTTAAAAAAAAAAAGAGGCGCTGAGTGAGTCACAAATCCAATAGCGCTCAAATCTTTTAGCGGGAATGTACAAATGCTGCGTTTTCGTGGAGAGAGAAATGTCATCACAACAGAAGATTAAGCACTAGATGAGAGACGCTGGAATGACAGGAACTGTGCAGACAGAAGTTGGTAAGATCCCACATTTAACACGACCAACACGGCGTCCGCAGGAATCACAACGAGGGACTCCGACAGTGAAGCCACAGCAGCAGCGCCCTCGGGCAACGGCGTTCCAGGAGCCGCTGCTCAGGTGCAGAGGCGTCTCCTCTCGCCCGCCTGTTAACTTAACCTCGTGTCAACGCAAGAGCAAGAACTTTTTTTCCTGATGCGCTCCAGTTTCTCGGCCGACTCGTCCAGCCGGCGCCCCCGCGAGACACACACACACACACACACACACAATGCAAAGCCTCGTCGATTCACACGTTGATGGGTCTCCAGCGGTCCGCTTCGATGCTGCTGGTCCCATAGGGTCCGGACGCCACGTCATCGAGGTATGCGCCAACCATGCGAGAGCTGCCGGGACCAGAGCCATCGATCTGGGTGGAGGAGTAGTACAGACCCTGGTCGGTCAGCTCCTTGCGGCCGATGGTTGGAGCAACAGTTGGCGGCAGGTGAACGTCGCTGTCGTCCTGCTCATCCATCTGCGATTTGTAGGAGAACAGGATCTTGGGCTCCGAGCTGTGGGGCAGGGGGGGGGGAAGTAGTGAGACTCATGAAGAACCATTTACATTCTCCTTTATATTGTTCATGATTCTTTACACAAACCCGAAGAACCCCTTGAGGAAAGTGACGTAAATGAGTGGAGCAAAGGTGGAGAAGTACAGGAAGGTGGTGACGTCCACACAGCTGTTCCAGAAAGACAAAAAAAACAAGAAAGGTTTCGGTCTTTAGGTTTCTGCCAAAAAGGAAACATTTGCTTTGTTAGCAGCCTCTCATCTAAACACAACCGAAACACAAAGCGGGTGGAATTCCTGCGGTTATAACCCAGTCGGCACATTCAGATTAATCACGCGTGTTAATGTCTAAATTACAACAGCCCAAATAGAAGTAGAACTCTAAACGCATCCGTCCATTCATCCGTCAGAAGGATTCCACTACTAACCAGAGCCCTTCTATGATGCCAGCACAAAGCAGAGCGCTGCCCAGGCCCTGGACGAGGTTCAGCAGAGACAGGATGGCAGCGTACACATAGAAGCTACGCTTAGCTGGAAGAGAAAGAAGCCAAAACATTCACGGAAGGGCAGATTCTCACAGCTATATCATCCTTTTCTGAAAAAATAAATATATATATATATATATCAGATAACACACAGACTAAGAATGGGGCAGTATCTGACCATAGTATCAGTCTCTGCTCGTTCTAATCCGTTTAAGTTCTGATCTTTGTGAACTCACATGGAAGAGATATCCTCTCCCTCACCGGCGTTTTAGGCAAGATCACGATGAAAGAGTAAACCTATAAACAAAAATGAATAATCATCAAACAATCAGTGGTTATTACACATCCGTCATTTAGAACTCCTACTCCATCCTACCGCAGCGTGGATACGGTTCACTGACCAGGAAGAAGAAGCAGGAGCTGGCCAGCCAGAAGTGGCGTCCTCCATGGCCGTAGATATTGAAGTCCTCAGCAGACAAATGGCTGTCTGGGTAAAGGATCTCTAGTGTGCCCTGGAACAAAATCCTCTTTATTTGTACGCACAAGGAACACTCGCCTCATAGCGTCCTGCTGTGTGCTATTCGGTTTCTGTTTTACTTTACTTCTAGCAAATTGCCTTTACCTGTGTGATGGAGTAGGCCAGAGCGAGCACAGCAGTGATCGCCAGCACGCGCTTAATACTGGACTTGCTCTCCAGGTGACCTGATGGACGAGTGAAGGAGGCTCAGTAGAAACAGGTCAACAGTCACATGCAGGTCAGTGATTAAGGGCTGGAGAAGCATAAAGCCCGGGAGGCCACACCGGATTACATACAGACGAATCAGATTTGAAAGTTTGTTTAACCAACCAAAAGCCAGTCCCAAGATGACAACGCTGAGCTCGATCGCCAGCAAGAAGAAGCGTGTGATTTCCCAGAGAACCTAAAAACACAAACACGTTGACTCGTCAAACATTCCATCGCAGTCCGAGAGCACAGACCTCCGCCGAGCAGCTCATTCCCCTCCCAATCACATTCACACCGTCCACATGGTGACCTGCATCGTCATGAAAGGGTTCTAAATTGTTCTTGGTTGATTTTTTATCCGTAAATGGTGGTAAGATAGAGCCGTAGAGCTGTATGAAAAACTTCAGCTTCAAGACATTGAAAGATGCTTCAATGATCATTAGAAATAAGCAGATGCCGTTTTAAAATCATTACAAAACATAGAAGCAGCTTTACTTCAACCTTAAAATGACATTACTCATGCAGGATTTTCATTTTTGGTGCTTTTTGGTTTCCATGGGAAAATCGCCCCTCATATGCTAAGAGTCACACGACATCACCCGAAGCAACTCCACAGAGATCAAACGGTCCAACACAAACCGGTTCATCCGGCCTGGAACGTTCACGCTCCCCCCACCGAAATCAGTCCAGTAATTTATGCGCATTTAGCAGCAAAATTATGCCACAAGGCAATTCTCGAAACTCGACAAGCAATAAGCATATTCCAAAAAGGAACTTAGGAAAGGGTAGCATCCTCTCAATACTCGAAGGATGGAACACACATTTGATTTCTTTCGGTTTGGCTTGGATAAGGAAAGATGAAAAGCAAGATCACAAGTGTGTTCCAGACGTGTGACGGACGTGTGACGGACGTGTGACGGACGTGTGACGGACGTGTGACGGACGTTCGTCCACCTTGTCGATGACGGTGGCAGCACTGGACGCGCTGACAGTCATGGACACGACGGCCCGGGTGATCCCAACTGCTGCTACCACAAACACCTGAGGAACACAGCACAGCAGGAAAGACCATAAAGGGTTTAGTTCCTAAGCAACCGCCAAGGACTCGGCGATAAGGCAGACACAGAAGCAGAGAATAGACGAAAGTGAAAGGTAACAACTGATTCATGAGAAAAAAACACCATCGTCACTTTCAGTTCAGCAGAAATGATGTTTCTGCAATTCGTTTCCTACCAGCAAGTAAAAGGTGACGAAAATGGGGCTTGAAGCGAGTCGAATCTTTGCCCTGGCCGAGGGCAGCTTCCACATCAGGAACACGAAGAAGGCCACGTTAGGGACGAGCAGCAAAATGTCCCAGAAGCGCACCCTGAGACAGACAGACGGGGAGCACAGCTTGCATCCTCCATTCTACTCGCAGCCTCCAGGAATTTCCTTTTGAATATTTGAAGCCGTTTCTCCGAAACGACGCCCCGTATACCTGGAGTCTCTGATATCCTCGTACAGGACTTGGAGACACCTGTGAGGCTTGCTGAGGTTGGTCTCGCCATCGGGCTGCCACGTTGAGAATCCTGATGCGTTCTCTGATGGCGAGGAAGTGCTGCCATTGTAGTGAGCAAGCGCAGCCACAGCCGTCACCGCGGCCAGCATGGTGTCCGATCCCGAGCTAAAACACAAAGAAAGTAGGTTCAAAGACTAAGACTCAGCTGAAGCAGCCTGCAGGACGCGCACAAGCAACGTGCACGCGTTCCTGTCACTTACTTGGAACCCTCAGGAAAGCACGCCTTTGGAATTAGAAGTCTCACAAACATAAAAGTGTGAATTTGTCAAACTTATTGATTATTGCTAATTATTTCGGTGTTTTCTTTTAAGCTACTTGGCTGATTTCACAAAACAGTTTTGAGGTGAGATCGTTTATTTTATAGGTTTATGTTGGAACGCGTCTGTATGAAACGCGAACTTTTCCGACAGGCTCATGACTTTCATTATATTCCATTGAACTTTGGAGAACGCGCACACTCTGTGATGCTAGCTCAGGGGCTACCGGCTCAGACTCAACGCCGTTCCCGCTGGAATTCGTTAACGATCATAACGGCTCGCTAACCACACCGTCTCCTTACCCAAGTTTAATTTTTAAGGTTTATCTTGATACTTTCAGTTCACGTCAAAAAGGGACTTCCTACGCGCCCACTAGCCCTGCTAACGGAGCGGCTAGTTCGCTAGCTCGTTCGTGGTGCATTAAGCTAACTAATCCGAGCTTCCGTTGAGACGAACGCGTCGATGCTCGTTAGCCGTTTAACGACGCGACGCTACGTCGTAAGAACCGCTAATAAAGCCGAACGAGCGCGATAAAACAGCAACAGCGAGCCGACGCAGCGAAAGGGAAAAAGAAAAGAAACCGATGAGCGTCATCTCACCGATTCGGTAGACTCGGATCGAAGTGATTACAAATAATCAGGTTGAAGCGCACGGTGGAGGCGATCAATACACCGATCGCTGAAACGGGACATGGCTGTTCACGACTGGTATATGTTAACAATTTCTCCCAGTCAGATCAGCTGACTCTCCTTCTTCTTCGTCTTTTCCCTTCCGCTTTCTTCTTCTTCTGTTGCGTTAGTGCTCAGTAGACAACGGACTGCCTCATTGTCGCCGCCTGCTGGCTTGGCGTGTGAAGGAGAATTCTAGAGACTATTTACAGCATACTGTATTTCTGTTGAAAAAAAATGCCAAACCCCCCTAAAAATAATAGTTTATAAAAGTTGAGTCTTCTAATATAATTTATTATTCCAGCTGCGAGCTCTACAAGCCTAATTTATACAGTCAATTGTGGTTGTCATAAGAGAAGACGTGAAACGTGATTATGAAGCCAGAACAGAACAATTACAAGAAACTTATAAAATAAAATAAATGGGCTTTAAACTCAGTGCGAGTCCATACAAGTCATTGGCCATGTAATAAAGTCGTTCTGTGCGGACTGACAAGTGTGTTGTCTTTAGTGATAGGAATCTTCCAGCATGTAATAATAATGGCTGATAATAACATGAGAGAGCATATTTTCAGAAATTCTGTAAGGCATTTAATTGTTAGATCTACTTACAAAATGAACACAATATCTTATAACCATCATGGATTCCGAGTTCACAATATACATCACGTGTGAGGAACTACAAAACAGAAAACGTCATCTTATCCCACACACAGATATTGAAATAATCCAAAGTACTTTAAACACATTATATTCGGTTGCCTGGTACTTGTACAGTAGCTACAAAGACCATGTCGAGTTCAGAAACAGGAACGGGTGTAAAACACGACTCGCAGACATGCGATGTTTCTAACCTCAGCTGAACGATGACAGGTTTGTTTGGTAGACGCGTGCGCACACAGGTCTTTTGTAAACACTGAGGCTGAAGCAGTGCAAAATAGGCTTTAAGTGTTAGCAACTACAGTTAATGTAAGCATACTGAGATTAGCAAACGCTAAATGTTTATTTAAATTAATGCACTTTATGCAGAAATTCAATTTTGAGCAGACAGCTCGCTCTTTCTTCTCTTCAGTGTCTCAAAAACAGGCGATACAACTGAAGATCCAACATTCAGGCATGCTGGGAAAAATAATAATCAGAATAAAGACAATGGCATCTTTGGTGCAGGCCTTAAGATTTGGATGTGTGTGTGTGGGGGGGGGGGGGGGGTCTACAGTAGAGCGTCCAGGTCCAGTTCTGGCAGGGGTTCCTTCCAGTACGAGACGCTGCTGTACTCTGGACACGCCAAAGCAGAACGCGAGTTTCCTCCGGTGAAGAGCACAGGAAAGAAATGTTCCACCAGCTCACTCAAGTGGCTGTACCTGCAAAACCGTGCACACGCAACTCCACTTGTAATTCTGAGAGGACACATGCAGATGTGAAGCGCAAAAAAAGCTGCATGGGCATCATTCCTGCGTAACATTTCCAGGATGAACCGTTTTAACTTCTTGTTCCTTCACCTCTGTAGAAACGACTAAGAATCAATGAGACATTATCGATATGTTGGTGTTTTGTGGCAAACGTACGAGGACTTGTTCCCTTTTGTCTTCTCCTGGATGAGCTCTCCTTTTGGGTTGACGGTAAATAACTTGGTGTCAGACACCCCAACCTGCGTGTAGGCAAAAGCATCCTGCAAGGCCAAGGGCAACAGCACAGTTCAACTTTAACCTTTGTGCATTCGAACACGACGCAGGCCCTTTTGGCTTTTACGCCACTAAACCAGGAAACTCTCGACTACAAGGAGAGTTGTTGCTGTCAGATTGACTTACATTGGTCCTGTTGCCAAACGCGGCGTAGAAGGGCCGTCTCTGGGGGTTGAAAAGGTCCCTGATGTCACCGAGACAGGCAATTTTAAAGATCTCTGGCTTCTTCTCGATAACCTCTCTGCACCGGTGAGAGCAGGCAGACCAGTCGGCAAAGACTTACATTTATTCGACTTGTCAAAGGTTGTGTTTGTTACCTGTGCAGCGCGGAAAAGAGGCTGCTGGGCGCTAACAGCACAGGGCCTTTCGGGAGGGCGGTGCCTTTGTCATTGACCCACTGAAGGTAGCCCTTGGTGATGGCAGCCATGCCTATGGCTCGCGCTGAGCAATACAGGAACTTATAGCCATTTCTACCAGGAAAGGAGACACTACATTAGACACTCAGCTGAATAAAACAGAATAAAGAATTTCCCCACCTCTGATATACAACCATAAGCTGCCTAATACCTTCCCCAATATGATCTAAAAATGCCCTTCTAGTAGGTTCCATTTAAATAAAAAGCTGAACTGGCATGGAAACAGACAAACAACCGGCAACAAAAATCAGAGTTGAACCATTAGAGGTGAATATTTGAGCTGTTTTTGGTCACGCACGTTTTGGACAATGTTCACTAAAAGAAACCTGTAAAATAAAAAAGGCAATAAACCTGGCATTGATTGTTAGTTTACCTTTGACTGCTAATAATATTTCCCAAACAGAAATGTGACATACTGGTGTATTTTGTGGTAGAGTCTGGCAATGCCCGAATGTGTCCAGTCCTTTCCAAACTGAGGTAGAATGTGGCCCAGAGCATCAGACCTGCAGGAGACAGAGCGCCATCACGCTAACGCTAGCAATGCGCTGTAGTGCGTGCACCGGTTGCTCTCACTTGGTAATGGTGCCATCGATGTCAGATATGACGATGCGATCGTCCCACTTCCACCGGTAGATGGCGGCCTCACAGCGGCACGTCCCTTGGTACTGCGTGGTCACGCTAAACACCACCTTGTTGGCTCCTTCACGCAGGTTTAAGTGCTCCTGGTTTTGTGAAGGGTCGGGGATAGTTCAAGTAAGAAACCTTCAAGCAACACGCAGTTGGTGCAGCAGAGTGCGCTCTGTTCTATTCTAGGAATCATTTACGATTTGTTCAGAGGTCAGGCGCAGCGACTTGCGGTAGATCTGGGCGACGCACTGCGTGGCGTTAAGGGTGTCCGTTGATGAACTGGGAGCGATGGCGGCTTTTCGCCCGTGGCCGAGTTCCTCGTCACTGTTGATGTCATCCAATGTAGCTCTGAAGAGCCAACAAGCAGCCGATTAACACGGTGGACTCAACATTTATGACTCAAACAGATTCACAGATGATGATAAAATCATTTACCGGTGGTGATTTGTGCATAATAAATCTTTTGAGACCATTTATTGAAAAAGGATGAATCTCTGACGCCCTCTTGAGGTGCCAGAGGAAATTACATATTCATAGTTTGGATTAATATCAAAAAAATCTTTCTTTTTTTACAAAAATAACAACAACAATTAATATATAGTGGCTATAACTTCGATAACTTGCTGCATTTTGTCTTTCCTGTTTGATAGTCCATTCGAAGCTGTGATTCATCAGGATGACAATCCAAATAAAATAGGATCAGGTTGAATAAGGTTTATGACCTATTGCTAGACCAAAGTTTTATGAGTTGACCTACTTTGTTTCAGAAGAAACACTTGCCAGCGGCTCCCCTTGCTCATCCTTCGAGTTCTTTCCCTAAAAAACAAGGTTACATTATCAGGTATTATTCCAGCAACAAAATCAGGCAACCATTATCTTTTTACTAACAGTGACAGTTGCTTCTATTTATGTTTGCCTTCAGTTGTTTGAATCTCTATCACGCGTATTCCTTTTACGTCTTAAACACACAGATTAAAAAAAAAAAACAACCCTAGCAAACATTTTGGCCAAAATGTGAGAATTACAATAATAAAATGTTGACATTTCTTTTCATACACGCCACACACACACAGTCAGTCACCACTGACAGGGATTCTTAAGAATGCACCTGATTGCTGTCCATGTCCCTCCTCCCCCAGGAGAACCACCAGCGTCCAGACTTTTTGGACATCTTGTCCTTCACCAGTCGCTCTATTGCACTCTGTGTGACACGCATAAAAAAAAAGCAACAACGGCATCAATCCTGCCTTACCTCGTGAATCAACAGAAATAATTCATTAATATGCGTATTACTGACTATCTATTAATGCATTTTAAATAATACCTTGGGCAGGTTTTTCTGGAAGGCTGTCATTGACAGGACCATTGGTGCAGCCACCGCCCAGTTGTAATATCTGTGAAGGGCCACAAGTGCTTGATGAATCTTAGATATAATGCATCTTAATTTGTAGGTAAAACAAATAAATTCCAAACGTTACTTGGAGTTGATGCAGATCACCAGGCTGGGGTCCTCGATGATCCCTGGATTCGTGGCAAAATCCTGGCATGTCACGATGTGCTCCACAAACGTTTCTGCATTAATGACAAAATGATGACAAAAGTGTTTCGTTGCTCTGGGAGAATCTGAACATTCCAGCCGGGACGGATCGACTGCAGCCGACCTTTAGTGATCTGTCTGGTGTCGCCCTCCTGTCCACAGAGGGACATGCTGACGTCCATGTTGTCGGAGGTAGAGTCCGACAGGTACTCTGTCCCGCTGTCCATGGTCCCGCTGCCCACCGACTGAGGCGACTGGCTGCCGGAGAAGGAGCCCTGCTCCGCTCTGTGCTGAGACGCTCCCTCTGCCTCACTGCGAGGAGAACACATCCAACTCTTCACCAATAAAGGGAAACTCTCCTCACACAGCACGGTACAGGTTTTGGGCGTGGAGGGGATCCGTGGCATCGGTGCACATCTTTGGATCGATATCCACGACGTGTCTCTTTACCTCTTGGGGAAGTAGAGGGCAGCAACCTCAGGGTCCAACTTGGTCAGATCATCCAAGTAAATATCCGTTGGTCCCAAATGGTGATTACGTTTCCCTGCAACAAAATGGCGCGTGTGCTCATCTGGCCGTCACCGATATAAACTGAAGATGACACCATGGAAAGCCAAAGTGCACGGACTCACGGAGAAAGCCTTTACCTTTCTTCTTCTTCTTCTGCTGCTGCTGCTCAGTAGCGGTCGCTAAGCCCTCTGCAGCAGCACAGGTCGTCTGGGCGTCCTTCCCCTCAGCTTTTATTGCAGTTCCGTTGGTCAGAGCGCCCCCTGCAGCCCCTCCAGGTCCTCCAGGTCCCCCTTTTCCACTGACCCCCTCGCCGGTGGCGGGGCTGCTGCTGCTGGTGGAGCCCTGCTCGCTTTGCTCCGATGACAGCCCCAGCTGTTGTGCGACTGTCGTAGTGGTGCTGGTCGGACACGCCGATGCGACTGTGACCTCGTCGCTCTCTGGGAGGAGCTGGTTTTGTGTATTCTTTGTTTCAGTCACGCCGACGGTGACGTTTCTGCTTCTGGGGCTAAATGTATCAGTCGCGGTACTAAAACGTTCAAGGCGGGGCCTTCCCTTATCATCAAGAGAATCTCTGCCATTCATCACATCAGCTGCATTAAGACACGGACCCTCCTCCTTGCATAAAGCGGACTCTCGTCCCTGTGTCGAATCACCAGAACTGGAGAGGCCTCTGCGGGCCGAATGGACCATGTGGCCGCTGCTCTCTCCCGATGAAGGGATGCATTGCGCTTCGTGGCTACGCAGGTTTACGGATGGAGTCCTGGGTCGTGGGCGGACCACTGTTACGCTGTCACAGATATCCGCAGGCTCGCAGCCCATGTCGAAGGACTCCTGCCTCTTAATGGTACGGAAGTGAGAGCGTTGCTGCAACTCCAACAGCGTCCTGTCCGACTGACGCAACTACAGCAGGAAAGAGAAAGAGCCGTCTGTGAGGGCGCGCCAGCGTCCACAGCATCGACCCGTCTGTGTCGGTGAGTCTCCGTACCTCGGGAAATCCTCCCCAGTTCCACTGCATCTGAGGCTCAGCGGGCTCGTGGGGTTTGGCCAGAAGCTCAGAGTCGCTTTTGGGAGAGGAGGGCCGGCTGCCGAACACGCTGAGGAGAAAGGGAAGGAAAGCGATGGAAGTGGTCGTCAGGCGCTCAATATAAACGAACGCATCCAGCACGATCAACTCTGCTGACCATTCCGTGGGCGACTGCTCCCCCTCCGAGTGAGGATGAGCGTCTCTGCTCTGCGCGGCTCCCAGCGCCTCATACGGCTCCTCAGACAGCGAGTAGTACACCGATTTACTTGAACACATGCAAGAAGACATTCTTAATGACTTGACCCGACTCAAGACGCTGAGGGCACCGACCGTCGGGCCTGTAGTCATCACCGACCTGGCTTGCAGTGCTTTGGGGGGCTGCTCTTTAGCAGGACTCTCCCGGCCGCTCTGATCACCTTCTCGCTCTCTTTCTCGCTCATCCGATGAGGAGCCGCCCTCTTCTCTCGTGTGAGTATCAGGACGCGTGCGTTTGCGACGCCGTTTCTTCCTGCGGGCGCCGGTCCCGGTGATTGAGGAACCCTCAGCCGTCTCCTCGGGCACCTCGAGAGGGATCGGGGAGGTGCACAAGTGGGCTGGGACCTCAGACTATGGAGAAATGGTGAACGTATTGGACATCAGACGGACATCAATCACGGTGAAATGAAACCGATGCCGGTCATCTCACCTCCATGTTTTCATTTTCCTCCACAAAGAACGCTTCTCCATTGTCGCCCAGCTTCATGTGCAGATCGACTGGTTCGCCGTTTATCTCAATGTCCACCTGAAACGGCCGGGATGAAACCGTGTGAAGGCCGAGGAGCGCCGCAGAGCGATTGTGTCGACGAAACACTGACGATTTTCTCCTTGGAGCGCAGAACACCCAGCTTGCCGAAGCGGATGTGAAAGGGGGAACACTGGAAGGATCCATCAGGCTGTTGCACCACGATGACGTCGATCCCCCCGGTCAGCGTGGCGGGGTTCAGGCCGCGGTACAGCTCCTTGACGGTAACGAACACCGTCTCCGCCAGCTGCCCGACGATATTCATCGTCTGGGCCTGAGCACAAGACAAAGCAGGAAGTGGGTCAGCTGCTGACGTCCAAGAACACAGAGCAAGCACGGACTGAGATGTATTATTCTCAGCAAATGTAGATTATACACCTCAAAAGAGTGTTATATAACCTAATCACACAAGGCACAGGTTGAGTCACTAGAAACCTTACCGAACAACAAAGCAGCACGCTGAAGGCCGTCCCTAAATACCTGTTAGGGAGGCGGTGCTCATGTTTTGACGAAAACCACGTTGACCTTTGGAATCGCTTTTTTACTCCCGATCATTGGGCCAAAGGTCGAAGGAACACTTGTGTGAACAGACTCACAAGATGGAGTCACAGCTCAGACGCAGATATGAGAACGCGTACTCCTGCTTGTTTTCATAAATCAATTCGTTCTAAGACATCTTGAAAATGAAAACAGCTTCTGTAAGTCTGGTCGAGGATTCCTTTCTTCCCGACAGCAGATCAGAACATTCCAACAAGTTGCTTTAGCAAGTGAAGAAGCCAAACTTTTCCAGCAGTGACTGAAATGTCATTCCTCACCCACATTGAAGGATGGAGACATCCCCTGCCAACCAGCGTGTCCTCCCTGGACCCCCCATCCGCCATAGGACCCCCCCCAAGCAGGCTTTCCCTTCTACAAGAACCCAAAAATGGTCTCAAGACACTTTTTTGGGCTCCGCTCAAAAGCAGAGGCACCAGAACTATCTGTACATGCTAGGCTACCTTCTGTTAGCATTGACAACATAGAAGTAACTACAAAAAGGCCATGCAGTCCGTCCGGTGATGACGGGACTCCAGTCCTCTCTGGTTTGAGGTGGGGGCACAAAACACAAGCAACATACGAGAGGGGGCCAGTATATTCAGTCACACGTACCGTACACGCACGCCGAATGCACGCTTCCTACGTGGACCGCACATGAAAAGCAGACCAGCAGTTTCTGAAAGGCTCGGACAGGCTATTCAAACACGCACGCACGCACGCACGCACGCACACACACACACACACGCACACACACACACGCACACACACACACACACACGCACGCACGCACACACACACACACAGAGCGGCGACACCAAGGATGCGGCAGCAGTCGTCCTCTGCCAGCGACGGGAAGTCATTAGCAAGCCGAACCAACGCGGGCGGACGTTTTTATACGACGAAGAGGGAGGCCTTTCTCCGTGACAGAGTTCTGATGTGATCGACCCCCCCCCCCCCTTGACCTTATCCAGTCGGTTCAGATTTACACTCGGCAGCACCTGCCAGGTCAGCTGAATGTGGGCAGCGAGAACAACAGCCTGCAGCAGACAATGGAGGTGATGATCAAATGCAGGGCAGCAGAATGACGACGGGCTGGAGATGTGAACCGATCCACAGCTTCCATTTGTAGGAACCGGTCGGCACGGCGGCAGGGACTCGGGCTGTGATGAAACGGGGCCCACGTTTGAGCTCTAAAGCGACCCCGACAGGAACAACGAGCATGCTGATGAACGACGGGGAACGCTCATTGCTCAGCAGCAAGGCAAAAATAGATCCGGCCGGAGTCGGAATCAAAATGATCAGATTCCACGTCCAGCGGAAAAAGAACATTCAGAATAAAGAAGAAGGATTTGGTCCAGTAGTCCATGACTAAAGTTCATCCACGAATGGCTTCTTATCGTCTCCACAGTCGCTGATAAACTAACTGACTTTGATTAGTCATCCATGCTCGACTCTAAACGTGACTTCTGAGGAACTGCAGCAGATTAGCAGGACTGAAGGTCACCTCGCCATCACGCTCCAGCGTCACGCAACTACACACAAACAGTGAACAAGATGCCGCCCGTTGCGTCAGACGGAGCAGAGGAAGAGTGATGACGACACACAAACGACACGCAAACTACGTAAAAAGCCACAACTTCCGCCACGGCTGCCGGAGAGGAGTCCACCCATTATTAAACGTTCTCGCCATGATGAAACAGAAACAGAAAAGAAAAGAAAAGAAAAGAAGCGCGTCGGCTCGAAGCTAGAAGCTAGAAGGCTCTTTATTTAGCAGCTACGCATCTCAAACAGCTTCACGACCCGACAAACTCACACACCTGCGTTAGGTCAGGGAAAAAGAAAGAAAAAGAAAGAAAAAGAAAGAAAAAGTTCCATAAAGTTCAACGTTTGACGGTTAATGATGAGAGAGCGGAGGCGCCACCTTACCTGGCGAGTCCCTTTCACGGTAGTTCCGAAAACAACGTGAAAGTCACCTACCGTACTGCGCCTGCGCGAGCACAAAGCAACCAATGAGCAGACTGCAAAGTAAAAACATGGCCCGCCTCCTGGATTATTTTATAAACAAGGCGTGCAGACCGTGAAAGGGATAATATTCTTTTATTTTATTTTTACTTTTATTATTCACCAAAGTGAAATTAACATTAAACCAAAGATGAAAATCCTTTAATATCCTGTTCCACATTCAGTCAAATATCTGAGCACTCTGTATGACAGCATTTTATGAGACAAATGATGACACATTTACCTGTAAAACATGCTTGCACACAGTGAGAACACATACAATGGATAGCACCAGGTTGAGAACTTATTGACTGATATAAATGTACAGAAAAAGTAAACATATGGTTTAACAGTATAATAAAAAATAATGGATCCGTTTTCATCGCTGGTGCAAATGTACAATCTCTGGTCTGATGAATAACAGTTGTCCTCGTAGCAAGATTTGTTTTCTTTAAATTGGTGCAGCCTGGTAATCTCAGAACTATTATAATACATGATTCTCACATTTAAGAGTAAAGATGCACTGAATTTGAACAATTTTAAACCAGCTTTTTAATGGCAATATAAAATTATTATTATTTTAGGATATAAATGGTAAGCACCTTCTGAAAGGAAATATGTTATCACACAAAATAAAATATGTGAACTACTACATAAGAAAATGAGAACAAAGCATGAATGAGAGGGAGAGAGAGAGAGACCCCTGACCGGGACAAGCCGAGAGAGGAAAGAGAGGTTTGTCAACAGGGTTGCATAAAAATAGAAAAATCTGAAGAAAAAAAACAGTTCTGTGTAAATCACAGAATGACTGCATTAGTGGAAGTTAATCCACTAATTGTGTTATTTATCACTTTATTCTTTAGTCAAACTCAGGAAAAC
Organism: Brachionichthys hirsutus; assembly: GCF_040956055.1. Lineage (NCBI taxonomy): Eukaryota > Metazoa > Chordata > Actinopteri > Lophiiformes > Brachionichthyidae > Brachionichthys > Brachionichthys hirsutus. The sequence continues at coordinate 14,945,719 of NC_090904.1, forward strand.
ACACACACAGATGTACAGCAGACATGCAGTCAAACAAGCTTGGAATCACCATCAGATGGCGACACTTAATGACTTAAAAACATGCCATCTGGCTGCATTAAGAATCCAGATAACATCTGATTGATACCCGAGCTCAGGGATCAAGGAAATAGCCTCCAATCAATGTATTTCATTTGTCAGGTAGTTTTTCATGACTCTAATAATATTATACATTTTTGTTGTAAATAATCAGAGCTCATTTTACGGAGCTGCGTCTCACGCGACCAGTCATCAAAAGCATCCACTCCCGTTCAGCCAAACTAAAAAAAGATAAAACTCAACTATGTTTTAACAAGTTGATATGAAGGTCAACTTCTTCAAGTGTAAAGCATTGGTATTCAAAATGACCCAACCCATTTCCAGCACATAAATCTCAAGCATTAAAAATAAAAAAGTCCAGAGAAAATATTTCAAATATTGAAACAGAGAATTCAATCCCCCATTTAAAGCATTCCCCCCAAAAATGCCTACATTTACCCAATTTCAACATTTGATATTTTAAATTAAATCTAGTTTTGATGTTTTACAAATCATCCCATTTTGTTCTTATTTACCGGTACATTTTTCACAGCTTCCCAACATTTTGGAGATTTTTCTTTGGGTTGTAGCTTTTAACGACACGTTTCAAGCATGTTCACAGTTACAGTACAGTGTACTGTACTGTGTACTGTACTGAGTACACGGTCATGAACAACATTGGTTTCAACATTTGTTCAAATCGTCAGTGTTATTATACATGTGAACTATTTGAGACAACAGTATTGATTAATTCAAATCCCATTTTCATCTACTCAACACAACCTCAGTTTTTTACACAAACTCTTGGTAAGTAGTACTTAAAAAAAACCCACTGTGTGAAAATAGCCAACGTTATCCACAAACTGTGAAAACAAAGAATTAAGTATGGTAGTTGGATTCCTCTTCTGCCTTGTGATTGGTGACGAGATTCAACTTTTAAAAGCACAAAGAGAAAATTTACACGAATACAAGAATCTGAATTAAAATGCTGTACTGTGTAAAACGTAGCCATAATTTGTAAAGCTTTAACGTGTGTTTCTCTTTTCACATAAATATGTACTCAATGTATATAACAAATATTCTGGGTCAGAATTCATTAAATTGAGGTGATTTTTACGCATTTCTCCTGTGGAAAACATTTTCATGACTTTTTCTTGAATGTGCTGCAATCGTTTGTAAATAACTTAACATAATGTACATTCAGTGGCTGAGCAGAGTCTCAGCTTGAAATTATTTAATGAAAGACACTAAAATAAAAAAACGTAAAGTAGACAGACAGACCACGAGGAGGATCAGCCCCGCATTGAACCACCAACTGGAAAAATAGAGGTTCAAAAGAGGAAGGTTTATTTGACTTGAGGTGAAATATATAACGTTTTAATGAAGCTAGCCAAGTTTTATAAAATGTTATTTAAAAAAAATAAAAATCAGTAAACAAGTTCTGCAAGGACAATTTGGTGTCACCTTTTGATGTCATCGTTCTCCATGATGTTGCTTCTACGTAGGTCACGCCTATGGATGCCAGGATCCAGAAAACGGAATGCCTGTTAATACGAGGTAGAGGCTGGGCATCTTTCTCCTCTCGACCTGAAAGTTGATTTAAAATAAAGACAGAAAACAGTTTCCATTAATGCCTTCACCCTTTCAGAGTGTGCTTCATTCAAAAAGCTCTTTAGAGAAACAGAATTCTAAAGGCAGAACTCAAGCAATGATGCCCTCCAGATGTTTGTTCCCCCCATTAATTAGAAGTATATATAATACTGGCGGCCTATTTAAGGACATCTATAGTGCTGCAAAGGAAACACAGGCTTTCAATCTGCTCTGCATCCTCACGACTCCCTTTCCACCCTCGGCTGTGCAGAACCTCCTCTGAAAGGCGCTTTTCTCTAAATAAGGCAGCCTTATCGCAGTTCCTGTCATTTATGCGCCCCCCCCCACCCCCCCAAACATCCTGAGCTGCGTCTGCGGCAGCAACAAGCCGCAGCCTGCGCATTCTTCTTCCTTGTATGGAGAAACGGCCTTGCCCGGGATGTCTTTGTGCGTGACTGCGCCGCCTCCCCATTGGCTGAGGCAGGAAGGGGCGTGGCTCCCTGGGCGTCTGATTCTTTGAGACAAACTTTCCAGGAGGACCGGCTGCTTCCCTTTCACTGTGTTGCACGCAGACAGAAGGAGTTTGAGGGACTTCCAAACATCTCCGCCTGAAGCCGAGGTGAGCAGGAAAGCTGATTTGTAGACTCGTAGAGGATGTTCATCCGAGACATGCGGAGTGACGCGTGTGCGTGTTTACTCCCAGTGCATCACAGAGGAATTCCTGAATGCAGCTGACCCATTTATCTTCATCTCTGTCTCTTTAATGTCGTCTCTTCACATGTGATGAGAACTTAACGTCCACCCGGCTCTGTTTGTTTTTGGAATTCCTTACCGTTAGTTTTCACATGTGTGGGGGTGGCCTGGAGCTACTGATAGGGGATGACAGCTCGGCTGGGCATGTTTGTGTGTGTGTGTGTGTGTGCGTGTGTGTGTGCGTGTGTGTGCGCGTGTGCGTGTGCGTGAGAGCGTTTTCTCTTGCTGCATGGAGGAACAGAGGAGCTTTGTCATCTCGGAGTGGATAAAGGATCCCCAGTGGAGCCGTGGTCAGAACAAGCCGACCCGAAGCGGCCGAATGCTTATGTGCTGAAGTCAGAACTATTTGTTCTCTTCCTCGGTGTAAATCATTGCAGAGTCCCTCTGCAGGACTTCTTTATATATATATGTTTGAACCGGACCGGCCTCCACTGGACTGATTTATTTCTTTGCACCTTGGAGTTGTGGGATAATCACTGCTGTCAAAGAAATCTACCTTACAGAGCTCTGGAAATAGACAAAGAGTGAAATCCCAATCAGAATAGGATAAAGTAGCTCCCTGCGTCACAGCCAGATAGAGATGACCTAAAACTGGGCTGTTTGCCTTGGAGTCGAACCACAACACGACTAAAGACCTCAGCCGTCTGAGGAATAGTTCAAATTAGAACAAGACATTCTGTTTTCTGCATCCCGAATAACTTGGAGAGAGAGCGTGCGAATGGTCGGGATCTGAATGAGCATCGCACATATTCCAGTTCGGTTTTCTAGCACATTAGGAGACACGGTGGTTAAATCTGCAGGTAAATAAGGTTCCAGCTCTGGTTTACGGCAATCGCTGCTGAGAGGGGACATTAAAGCTTTGTGATAAACGTCAGTGTTTCACGGTGTCTGAAAGCATTGCCCAGAAGCGCGCCCGTACGGGACATCACTACAGTCCAGCACGGAGTCCAAGGTGGCAGCAACACGGCTTGTTGTGTCCTCGAAGGGAAGGCGAGACCTGATTCTAAAATAAAGCCTCAAGTATGGCATACTGTTGTCCTATTTTATGACGTGTATGGACACAATTATGAATCAAGTCAAGTGTAAAGTGACGATCGGTGGAAGGATGCTGAGGATGGAGCTGCCAGGGAACAGGACTAGAGGACGACCCGGGAGAAGAGACATGGACGTAGTGAGGGAGGACATGAGAGTGGCTGGTGTTGGGGAGGACGATGCAAAGGACAGGGCTAGAGGACGGGCCAGACTCATGTGCGATACAGAATGAAATGTATGAAGGTGCTACGCTAACATAGCTCCCCAGTTCAAATTAAACTGCTTTTCTTGTTATTCTGTGTTTCCATGACGAGACGATTTGTGACGCGCGTTCCTGATGATGCAGCATATTATATTTAAATCCGACCCATCGGCTATGCTTCCCGAATGCACGCAGGCCCAGATCCAGCCGCCACCATGTCCAGCAAGCGCGCCAAGGGGAAGACCACCAAGAAGCGCCCCCAGAGGGCTACCTCGAACGTCTTCGCCATGTTCGACCAGTCTCAGATCCAGGAGTTCAAAGAGGCGTTCAACATGATCGACCAGAACAGAGACGGCTTCATTGACAAGGAGGATCTGCACGACATGCTCGCCTCTCTGGGTACACAGACGGGCTTGTTCTCTGTTTATGTTCCCATGGCGACAGCTGTTACGAGCTTATTAACGCTGCTTTTAATAGGGCCCCCCAACTATTTGTCCACACAAGGTTTACTTTAGCCATCACGAGGAGCACAGCTGCTCCAGTCAGCCACTCAGTCAACCTGAGTTTGGAATCATACCGCTGCATTGTGGGAAATGTAGGATCTAGTATTATTATGCCTGCACGGGGAACCTGAGTCTTAGCTGCTTAAATTATTATATTTTATTTAATACGTCCACAATGCCGACTCTTTGGGAACGCTTCAAAATTCCCCTTGACTTGCCAGTGAAACAGGAATTGGTTCTAAACAAAATGTGCTGCATGATTGCTATGGAAACGGGGTACCTCTGACACTTCCTGTTTCTTTATGACCCCCCCAATAAAAAGTCGATGGATGTAACAGTGTTGCTCACCCTCAGGTAAGAACCCTTCTGATGAATACCTGGAGGGGATGATGGCCGAGGCACCGGGGCCCATCAACTTCACCATGTTCCTCACCATGTTCGGCGAGAGGCTCAACGGAACGGACCCCGAGGACGTCATCCGCAATGCCTTTGCCTGTTTTGATGAGGAGGGATCCGGTGAGTCGGTTTAGCTTTCATGCTGGACGTTGCAGATCACTGGACTTCCCTTCAGTACGTAGACGTCTTCCTTCCGTGCTTCCTTTTGTCCAAGGCGTGATCCACGAGGACCACCTGAGGGAGCTGCTGACCACCATGGGCGACCGCTTCACGGACGAAGAGGTGGACGAGCTGTTCCGAGAGGCTCCCATCGACAAGAAGGGCAACTTCAACTACGCCGAGTTCACCCGCATCCTCAAACACGGCGCCAAAGACAAGGATGACGAGTAGACGGAGAGACTGCCTGCCTCGGACCCCCCCCCCCCCCCCCCCCCCACAAACCGGCCCCTCGTTCCAACCTTTATGAGCAGAGAATGGAGAATATGTGCAGCAAAGTGTTTCACAGAGTGGAGGTGGATGTCGTATTACGTTTATTGGGATCATTATACATGGTCCATTGGAGCTTGGGATTAGTTTGGGATCCCAAAACATATTTTTTATAGTGCATTACGGTTCACCGTTGAAGCTGATGGTTTAAAGAGGCGCACCTGCATCTCTTTGACTGCAGCCGCTCTGAACTCTGTAGATCATTGCAGGTTTTCACGGTTAGAAAGCAAAGTGTGTTAGAGGGCGTTTTGGGTTTCAGCGCCAGCAGCATTTACGTCTTCCTGACATCACGGCGACTTCGGTGTGATGAAACAACCGGCTCCGATTGAGTTGGGATTGTTGTACGTGTCGAAGGATCAGGTGGGTCACGACATTGCTCAAGCAAATAAAATCAGTTTATACCCGCCGTTGAACGCAAAACCATTTCAAAGGAGTGTCGCGCGCGCTTTGATCTCACCTCGATCAACACCGTTGGTGGTTTTAGGTGCTTCAGCTGAAGCCGTCTGCACTTTGTACAACCGCCACGCTGCTATTAGAGTTTACATTGATCACGGCAGCAGCCGGTGAACAAGACAAAGAAAATAAGATTTAAGTAATGTGATAATTGGCAGTAAATTTGTGCATTAGTCAGTTGCATTTTGATGCGTTTGATATTTGGCTATGAAAATATTTTTAAGAAGCAAACATGTCTTAAAACACAAGATAAGTTTTTACTTGGAAGAACTATTATTAACGGAAAAGACATTTCTGGATCATCTTTACCAAACAATTCGAATCTCCTGTCCCAGCATCATGAAAAACACTTTCCTGTCAAATAACCAAAACTGTTGCATCCATCATTCAGAGTAGATCCAAATTAAGACTTCTTCCCCTCAAGGATGTTTCTTACTGAGGATACTACATTCACATGTAAAAAGCACACATAACATACATTCGTGAGAAAAAAACAACTTTATTTCTTTGAAATGTTGATACAAAACACATTTTTAAGGCATATATTGCACAGACTATTGAGAAGTTTTCAAAATAAAACAAGGGAAATAACCCCCCCGGTTTTCGATTTAAGGCACAGCAGCCGGTCGTACTGCCAACAGTCAGTGACGATTCACAACATGAGCTCCAAACATTTTTACATTTGGCTGGGACAAGAAACGCTTCATATCAAGACAAATGTGAAAAAAGGACTATTTACATGCGTTACCATGGAGCCATCGATCAAAATGTAATCCTCAATAAAAACAAAAACGATCGTCTAATCTCAAGCCAGCCATTTCCAGCATCACAACTGATCAGGTGTCGTCAAGTGACATGTAGTAGTAGGAATAAAAATGTACTTAATACTTAGTGACCTACGTGTGTAAGCCTCACACCAACCTGTGCAAATTGAGGTATAAATGCACATCGTTCTAGGAGTACCTGTAACAGGATCCTCCAAAAACACAAGAGTTTCATGTCTGAGGGGCCGCGATCCGACCCGTCATCGGACTCGCTGCCTCCACCTTCTCCTTGCAATCCAACGCCTCAGAAAAAAACAGCTCAACGCACGGACAAAAAATAAATTCTAAAGCTTTGAAGACTCACCTCACAATCCTCTCACATTTTTCGGCGTTTCGCACTCGACGCTACTGTAAAAAAGACTTAAGGCATTCAGCCAGAGATTTGGCACTACGACAGTTTCATGGAAACTACAGCGTTATGAATTATTAAAAGTATGAAAGTACAGAAAAGGACATTCTAAATTCAAGGATGCTGCTCTGAATAGTCGGGAAAATTTTACATCAAAATATTCACCAAAAGATGGCGCAACACTTAAAACGTTCTCCCGCCACAGAATCTGTCCCCAAGCTGCTCACCACTTTCTCTGCATCCTATATCCCAGCCCGAGTCGTTCGGGCTCGCTGCCATGCAATGGATGAATAACAGTAAACAAAAAGAACCACGTCGTTACTGTACGCAGATGGAAACGGAACGTCCTCCTCCCGTTCGTACATTCACGCGAGTCTGAAGAGGCTCGCTGCTGGCGATCGTGTGTACAATTAACAGGATATCCTCCTCCACGGACCCGTCAGAGGTTTGTACCGAAGGCTCGGCACCAGGCGTCGACTCTGCATCGAGGAATGTCGAGACGTGGTTTTATATTTACCAGCAAGTCCCCTCCAAACCAGCATAACTCAAACAGGAGGCAGAAACAGCAAATGACAGATCAATAATCGACCGACTGACATGAACGGTCAAAACGCTGGCCACCAGCATCCGAAGAAATGAAAGAATACGATAACAAGGTTATACACAGTGACTATTTACATTCCTCATGGGGGGGGGGGGGGCTGTCACAGAGCTGAAAAACACGGAGGGAACGTGGAGAGGCTGGAAGCGTGTCGCTTTCGCTCGGTCGCGTTTGGCTGATCTGGACTGAGGGAAAGCGCATGCAGGATAAAATCCAGCCGCGATGTTCTGTCAGGCAATGCAAAAAGCAGGACGGGGGGGGGGGCAGAGAACGAATAGGTGTCAGTTAATACAATGCAAAATGCATCAACCGCAGCCACAAATGGCGACAAAATCAATTTCACCTTTTTTTTGTCTTGTTTAAAAATAAAAATAAACAATTTTAGGAGTGTTTGAAGTTAATCTGATTCCGGCCTTTAAACAGGTTAAAATCCAATTAATCACAGGAAAGAATAAAAGTCTGCAGCAGACTGTACGATTCCCAGGATCCGGGGGTTTAATGGGAGCAAATATAAAAGAGACATTCTTTATACGCAAGGTTCTCCAGCTCGGCCCTTCCTGCGGATTCAGTCGTTTCTGAGGGAGGGGTGCTTTGGGCTCCTAGTTAACAGTTTCGCTGACGGTGTGCAGGCTGTGCTGCGCCCCCCACACCGCGCTGAGGGGGGTCTGACCCACCTGAAGAGAGGTGGGCTGCCTGGTGTCAGCGTGGACCACGCCCCAAATGCTGGGCGCCACCGCTGGATTCCTCTGTGTGCTACTAATACTGCTAATGGTGGTGCTGGTGCTGATTGCAGGGGGGGGCGAGACATGGGAAGCCGGGCCCACGGGAGGCGGAGCCACTGGGAGAGGGGGAGCGGGGGGTGGGGATGATGAACGAACATTGACCGGGTTGAAAGGGGGCTGGTGGAACGGTACGTAAAGGGAGACGCCTCCGGGGGGGGTAAAAGACGTCGTGGCTGGGGCAGGAACAAGTTCCACGCCGCGGGGTGAAGCCTGCATCGGGGGGAGAAGGAACGGCGCCGGCGCCGAGGCGGGTCCTGGAGTGTTTGTAAGTGCGGTGGGCCGTGGAAGTGGGCTCCAGGCTGGCGCTGGTGATGAAGATGAAGATGAAGGGGTCACGTCTGGAGCAGCGACCGTTTTCGGAGAATTTGGCTTTCCTAAAGCTGAGGCAGACGGATGGGTGGGGGGGGGCCGAGGCTGGTTTGAACCGGAAGCGTCCGTCTCCGAGGGGGTCGGGGTGCCTCTACTCATCTGGAGAAGCGACAGCGCCGGGACCGCAGGGGTCGCCACGGACAACGGAGCCTTTAGTGGCGTTACAGGGGACACGGCCATGGCCTTCTCCATCAGACTCTGTGCCCTGGAAGGATCCAGGACCTGCTGCCCGTCCTCCGGGGGCGGCGTGGCCCCCAGGTAAGGACCGGCCTGCGCCCCCACGGGTCCAGCCTGGACCATCTCCGCAGGTCCGCTCTCGCTCTCCAGCTCCGCCGCCCTCTGCAGGGCCGCGTCGACCAGCATCTTCAAGTCTCTGAAATCCTGGTTGTGTAAGAAGCGAGGGGGGGTGGGGGGGGGCGTGTTGAAGAAGCCCCTGCTGGGACTCGCCGACCGTCGCTTCACTTCCTTCAGCAGACTCTGCGCATCCAGCTGCATCAGAGCCTGGACCGAGCCCTCCTTCCCGGGGAAGCCGGCGCACGTCAGGATGGCCGTGGCGGTGTTTCCCAGGAGGCTGAGGTCCAGCGTGGGGCCGGAGCGGATGACGGACGGCCGCCGCTGCTGGGACCGGCCGCTTTCCGGAGAGACGGAGTCGCAGCTGCTGGACGAGTGGCCGTCGACCTTGCCGCCGACTTTGCGAGAGATGGTGAATTCGGAGGGATCTTTGCCGTCCTTGCGCAGCAGGTCGGGGAGGAGGCGGCGCCGCGCGTTGATGAACCAGTTACATATCTGTGAAGAAGAGCGGCCATTTAGCGCAGACACGGCCGACACGGACCGACCTGTAAAAAAAGAAACGCCTGGGGCCCCTGTCTGAGCACTACCCCCTCTAGTGGTAGAACCTCCCACACGCACAAACGAACCAATGAGAGGCCGAAGCGAGTATAAATGGCGGATCGATCTCCTCACCTGCAGCACCGAGAGGTCGGTCTGGCTCGACAGGCTGAGCTTCTCCTGCTCCGATGGGTAGGCGTTGAAGCGATGCTCGTACAGCCAGCTGCGCAGAACCTGCACCGCCTCCTTGGGAAGGTTGCCGCGGCGACGGCGCTTCCCGTAGAGCGCCTTTCCCGACAGGTCGAGCGGCGAGCCGTCGTCGCTGTCCGAGACAGCCGGGGACTGCTGCAGCTCGGGGGGGCGCTCGTCTTCCAGCGCTGAGGAAGAGGAGGCCACGTGTCAATGCACCCTTCATCGATCTCAAACCTGCTGCTCATCCGGGATGAAGAGCGCGTGTCGAAGTATATATATATATATATATATATACACACACACATATATATACTTTGATACACACATCGGTATATATCTATCATTAAACATACAACGAACCTGCTTTGGCACCTAGAAGCGGGGCTCCTAGAAACTGTGTGTGTGTGTGTGTGTGTGTGTGTGTGTGTGTGTGTGTGTGTGTGGGGGGGGGTGGGGGGGGGGGGTGGTGGTGGCGGCCTACGGCCTGCCGCCGTACGGGATCTGGCCTCAAAATGGAGCATGCCTGGTCCCAGGGGTGGGCCGCAGAATGCACTAAATGTCTTTCTCTGGGGTGGGGGGGTCAGGTTTCACCCCCCCCCCCGGGCAGCGGCCTGTCCTCACAAAGAGGATTGTGTGCTATCAACATCATAGTAGCGACTGACCCAGGAAGCTATTGACAATGCAAATGAGCTGCTTGCACCTCGTGTGCGCGTGTGCGTGTGCGCGTGCGTGCAGGGGGCAGATTTGGTGGATTTTCTCCAGCTTCCGTCAAACCATGAAACGATTTTAAAAATAAACACTGAATGAAACCGTCAGAAATCATCTTTCAGCTCGTCGCCGGAAGCTGCATCCATGACGTCACGTCAACAGTCGTAGCGTTTTATGCTGCATCCATGACGTCACGTCAACAAGCAGCGTGATTTAATCATCGTCTGACACCCACGCGCGGCTCGCAATCCGTGACGCGGGAAACTTCTGTTTGTGTTTACGCCCCCCCCCCCCCCCCCAACAAACACCAAACGGTCCTTCGCGTCAAGTCGAACCAAACTTCACACAGAGTTGATTTGAGCCCCCCCCCGCGCCCCCCCCGCGCCCCCCCAACACGTGAAAACGTCCACCGACGCCGCTCGTCGAGCCTTTCGCGTCACGCTCCGCCGATTCACGCCAAAAAACGTGAACAGGAGCGCGCGGCGCGCACAAAGGACAAAGCGAGCCGAGCCGCGTCCCGCATGTCCCGCATGTCCCGCACGTCCCCCCGCCAGATGGACACCATGCCCGCCTCCAGAGACAACTAGCGGGCTAACTGTCCCTCCACACTCACACAACACGCCGCGACTAAAAAACAACCCCCCCCCCCCCCCCCCCGCATATTAGCCAGAACCCACAAGCAAGGCAGGGCTTCGTGCTCACCTCGTTTGAACGCTTTCATTCTTTGTTGATGGCTCGCTGGAAAACACGCAGCTGTCCAAGTTGCTCGCAGCACAAAGCGGTGCCGGAGCGATGGTTGACACTTTGTGCGGGCTCTGCGGGGCTCTGCGGGGCTCTGCGGGGCGCTGCGGGGCGCTGCGGGGCGCTGCGGGGCTCTGCGGGGACACGAGGACGGTCGGCTCCCATCCGACTCGTCGCTCTCCGCCGGGATTCGCGTTTCCTTTTACCTGCACGAGCAGCCGAGCTCTTTGCGAGTCTTGACAGGGCGCATCAAAAAAACCGAAGATCCCGCCTCATCGTCCGCGCTCAGCCAATCGGAGGTCTTTAAAACGCCTCCTGGCCAATCACGAGCCCTCGCTGGCCAGGAGAACGGATTTCGTGTCACCGTGACTGACGGCGGAGCAGCTTCATTCAAAAGATATCAAGTTATTGAAGCGGTGTTTTCTCGATGCGGGTCCATCGATCAGAACCGGATCAAATCGATCCGGTTATTCCCCGCGTGAGGGGAACCCGCTCCATCTTGAGAAGGCTTTACGTAAAGGAGAGTAAAAAATGTTCTCGTTACATAAAGCAGAAATGTAGGAAGAAATGTATTACAGGCAATAAAGTTATTCTTATTTCTACAGTTTCGAACAATCAATGGTGTAATAATTAGATAGTGACGTCACAGTTTACTTGGTCGTGATTTCATGGACGCTGCGATGAGACGCGTTCCTCCCCAGATGAGCTGGAGTTCAGATTTAATTATGAAACTACAGGAGATTTAACTTAATTATGTAAACCACAATCTGTAACTGTTCCTGGAAAAAAATCCAAAAATCCCCATGACTGCAACAGACGTGAAGTTATAACTCAGGTACATTAGGTTTAAAAATATATAAAGCATTAAAATAAACAAAGAAAAACAAATCCATGCAGTATTTTAAACATAACGCCCTTTAAAGCCAATCAGAGAACAGTAAGCAGAATCCACACAATCAAGTTTCTGAGAAAGTATTTTGTGAGTTTTATTGAATGTTACCTCTCTTTATTATATCTTAGAACACATTTGAAGTAGTATCATTGTAAAGGATGGTGATTTCCAGTCTGGTTTTATCCTTATTTACATAGGATGCCTTAAGTACAGGGAGAGCGAGAGAGAGAGAGAGAGAGAGAGAGAGAGAGAGAGGCAAGCTTATTAGTTACATCAAATATCAAAAAACGTTTTACACGGTATTGCACATATACTTTAACTGTTACCAGATTGAGCATAGCGTGACTATAATCTAGGTAATTCTCCTTTTATGGACAAACACTGATTCAAATAATAGAATTGTTGCATTAGAAACCCCCCCAGACCCCGACACCCCGCCTGTAGAGTGTACTAAAGAATGTGCTTGCCTCATAAATACAGTTATTCTAGTATTTGTACAGACTCTTTTTAACTATCATATCACTTGGGGTAACAGCCGAGGGTCTGCCCCCCACCCCTGATTTACGCCTGGCTACAGTGAAACAAAGCAGAGATGCTAATGAGCTAGCCTTTCACAGGGCCAGGCAGGCTTCGGGCTGGTGTCGGACTGGATTCGATGCCGTCTCAGCTGAGCCATACGCCGAATGCTTTGTCTGTGTGTCTCGTAGCCTTTTGCTGATGACACATCATAAAGTAACATCGGCGTGAAATAAAAAAAATAAAATATATATATATATTTAGATGCATCAGTGGAGCGTTCATGGGGGGGCAGCGTACGGAGAAGTGCAGCCGGGTAGCAGCTTTCAAGTTAAAGCAAAGCTTGACAAAAACAGGCTGTCGTATAAATGCTGATAGTGTGACAGTACTCAAATCAATGGCTTTACAGAAACCAACCCCCC